>NW_026779183.1:0-141801 GCF_030144855.1 Hypanus sabinus
AAACACCTCCGTCATATCCATACCCCTCTATCCCCTACACTCTTAAACACCTCCATCATATCCATACCCCTCCACCCCCTACACTCTTAAACACCTCCATCATATCCATACCCCTCTATCCCCTACACTCTTAAACACCTCCATCATATCCATACCCCTCTATCCCCTACACTCTTAAACACCTCTGTCATATCCATACCCCTCTATCCCCTACACTCTTAAACACCTCCGTCATATCCATACCCCTCTAACCCCTGCACTCTTAAACACCTCCGTCATATCCATACCCCTCTATCCCCTACACTCCTAAACACCTCCGTCATATCCATACCCCTCTATCCCCTACACTCCTAAGCACCTCCGTCATATCCATACCCCTCCACCCCCTACACTCTTAAACAGCTCCGTCATATCCATACCCCTCCACCCCCTACACTCTTAAACACCTCCGTCATATCCATACCCCTCCACCCCCTACACTCTTAAACACCTCCGTCATATCCATACCCGTTTATCCCGTACACTCCTAAACACCTCTGTCATATCCATACCCCTCTAACCCCTGCACTCTTAAACACCTCTGTCATACCAATACCCCTCTATCCCCTACACTCGTAAACACCTCCATCATATCCATACCCCTCTAACCCCTGCACTCTTAAACACCTCTGTCATATCCATATCCCTCTATACCCTACACACTTAAACACATCCGTCATAGCCATACCCCTCCACCCCCTACACTCTTAAACACCTCCGTCATATCCATACCCCTCTATCCCCTACACTCTTAAACACCTCCGTCATATCCATACCCCTCCACCCCCTACACTCTTAAGCACCTCCGTCATATTCATACCCGTCTCTCCCCTACACTCTTAAACACCTCCGTCATATCCATACCCCTCTATCCCCTACACTCTTAAACACCTCCGTCATATCCATACCCCTGCAGCCCCTACACTCTTAAACACCTCCATCATATCCATACCCCTCTATCCCCTACACTCTTAAACACCTCCGTCATATCCATACCCCTCTATCCCCTACACTCCTAAACACCTCCGTCATATCCATACCCCTCTATCCCCTACACTCTTAAACACCTCCGTCATATCCATACCCCTCTATCCCCCTACACTCTTAAACACCTCCGTCATATCCATACCCCTCCACCCCCTACACTCCTAAACACCTCAGTCATATCCATACCTGTCTATCCCCTACACTCTTAAACACCTCCGTCATATCCATACCTGTCTATCCCCTACACTCTTAAACACCTCCGTCATATCCATACCCCTCTATTCCCCTACACTCCTAAACACCTCCATCATATCCATGCCCCTCCACCCTCTACACTCTTAAACACCTCCGTCATATCCATACCCCTCCACCCCCTGCACTCTTAAACACCTCCGTCATATCCATACCCCTCCACCCCATACACTCTTAAACACCTCCGTCATATCCATACCCCTCCACCCCCTACACTCTTAAACACCTCCATCATATCCATACCCCTCTATCCCGTACACTCTTAAACACCTCCATCATATCCATACCCCTCTATCCCCTACATTCCTAAGCACCTCTGTCATATCCATACCCCTCCACCCCCTACACTCTTAAACACCTCCATCATAATCCATACCCCTCCACCCCCTACACTCTTAAACACCTCCATCATATCCATACCCCTCTATCCCGTACACTCTTAAACACCTCCATCATATACATACCCCTCTATCCCCTACATTCCTAAGCACCTCTGTCATATCCATACCCCTCCACCCCCTACACTCTTAAACACCTCCATCATATCCATACCCCTCTATCCCCTACACTCTTCAACACCTCTATCATATCCGTACCCCTCTATCCCCTACACTCTTAAACACCTCCATCATATCCATACCCCTGTATCCCCTACACTCTTAAACACCTCTGTCATATCCATACCCCTCTATCCCCTACACTCTTCAACACATCCGTCATATCCATACCCCTCTATCCCTTACACTCCTAAACACCTCCGTCATATCCATACCCCTCCACCCCCTACACTCTTAAACACCTCCGTCATATGCATACCCCTCCACCCCCTACACTCTTAAACACCTCCATCATATCCATACCCCTCCACCCCCTACACTCTTAAACACCTCCATCATATCCAGACCCCTCCACCCCCTACACTCTTAAACACCTCCGTCATATCCATAACCCTCTATCCCCTACACTCTTAAACACCTGCGTCATATCCATACCCCTCTATCCCCTACACTCTTAAACACCTCCGTCATATCTCTACCCCCTCTATCCCCTACACTCTTAAACACCTCCGTCATATCCATACCCCTCTATCCCCTACACTCTTAAACACCTCCGTCATATCCATACCCCTCCACCCCCTACACTCTTAAACACCTCCGTCATATCCATACCCCTCTATCCCCTACACTCTTAAACACCTCCGTCATATCCATACCCCTCCACCCCCTACACTCTTAAACACCTCCATCATATCCATACCCCTCTATCCCCTACACTCTTAAACACCTCCATCATATCCACACCCCTCTATCCCCTACACTCCTAAACACCTCCGTCATATCCATACCCCTCCACCCCCTACACTCTTAAACACCTCCATCATATCCATACCCCTCTATCCCCAACACTCTTAAACACCTCCGTCATATCCATACCCCTCCACCCCCTACACTCTTAAACACCTCCGTCATATCCATACCCCTCCACCCCCCTACACTCTTAAACACCTCCATCATATCCATACCCCTCTATCCCCTACACTCTTAAACGCCTCCGTCATATCCATACCCCTCTATCCCCTACACTCTTAAACACCTCCGTCATATCCATACCCCTCTATCCCCTACACTCTTAAACACCTCCGTCATATCCATACCCCTCTATCCCCTACACTCTTAAACACCTCCGTCATATCCATACCCCTCTATCCCCTACACTCCTAAACACCTCCGTCATATCCATACCCCTCCACCCCCTACACTCTAAAACACCTCCATCATATCCATACCCCTCCACCCCCTACACTCTTAAACATCTCCATCATATCCATACCCCTCCACCCCCTACACTCTTAAACACCTCCATCATATCCATACCCCTCCACCCCCTACACTCTTAAACACCTCCGTCATATCCATACCCCTCTATCCCCTACACTCTTAAACACCTCCGTCATATCGATACCCCTCTATCCCCTACACTCTTAAACACCTCCGTCATATCCATACCCCTCCATCCCCTACACTCCTAAATACCTCCGTCATATCCATACCCCTCCACCCCCTACACTCTTAAACACCTCCGTCATATCCATACCCCTCCACCCCCTACACTCTTAAACACCTCCATCATATCCATACTCCTCTATCCCCTACACTCTTAAACACCTACATCATATCCATACCCCTCTATCCCCTACACTCTTAAGCACCTCCATCATATCCATACCCCTCTATCCCCTACACTCCTAAACACCTCCGTCATATCCATACCCCTCTATCCCCTACACTCCTAAACACCTCGATCATATCCATACCCCTCTATCCCCTACAATCCTAACCACCTCCATCATATCCATACCCCTCCACTCCCTACACTCTTAAACACCTCCATCATATCCATACCCCTCTATCCCCTATACTCCTAAACACCTCCGTCATATCCACACCCCTCTATCCCCTACAGTCTTAAACACCTCCGTCATATCCATACCCCTCTATCCCCTACACTCTTAAACACCTCCGTCATATCCATACTCCTCTATCCCCTACACTCTTAAACACCTCCGTCATATCCATACCCCACTATCACCTACACTCCTAAACACCTCCGTCATATCCATACCCCTCCACCCCCTACACTCTTAAACACCTCCATCATATCCATACACCTCCACCCCCTACACTCTTAAACACCTCCATCATATCCATACTCCTCTATCCCCTACACTCTTAAACACCTCCGTCATATCCATACCCCTCTATCCCCTACACTCTTAAACACCTCCGTCATATCCATACCCCTCTATCCCCTACACTCTTAAACACCTCCGTCATATCCATACCCCTCTATCCCCTACACTCTTCAACACCTCCGTCATATCCATACCCCTCCACCCCCTACACTCTTAAACACCTCCGTCATATCCATACCCCTCCACCCCTACACTCTTAAACACCTCCGTCATATCCATACCCCTCTATCCCCTACACTCTTAAACACCTGCGTCATATCCGTACCCCTCTATCCCCTACACTCTTCAACACCTGTGTCATATCCATACCCCTCTATCCCCTACACTCTTAAACACCTCCGTCATATCCATACCCCTCTATCCCCTACACTCTTAAACACCTCCGTCATATCCATACCCCTCTATCCCCTACACTCTTCAACACCTCCGTCATATCCATACCCCTCTATCCCCTACAATCCTAAACACCTCCGTCATATCCATACCCCTCCACCCCCTACACTCTTAAACACCACCGTCATATCCATACCCCTCCAACCCCTACACTCTTAAACACCTCCATCATATCCATACCCCTCCACACCCTACACTCTTAAACACCTCCATCATATCCAGACCCCTCCACCCCCTACACTCTTAAACACCTCCGTCATATCCATACCCCTCTATCCCCTACACTCTTAAACACCTCCGTCATATCCATACCCCTCCATCCCCTACACTCCTAAATACCTCCGTCATATCCATACCCCTCCACCCCCTACACTCTTAAACACCTCCGTCATATCCATACCCCTCCACCCCCTACACTCTTAAACACCTCCATCATATCCATACTCCTCTATCCCCTACACTCTTAAACACCTACGTCATATCCATACCCCTCTATCCCCTACACTCTTAAGCACCTCCATCATATCCATACCCCTCTATCCCCTACACTCCTAAACACCTCCGTCATATCCATACCCCTCTATCCCCTACACTCCTAAACACCTCGATCATATCCATACCCCTCTATCCCCTACACTCCTAAACACCTCCATCATATCCTTACCCCTCCACTCCCTACACTCTTAAACACCTCCATCATATCCATACCCCTCTATCCCCTACACTCCTAAACACCTCCGTCATATCCACACCCTTCTATCCCCTACACTCTTAAACACGTCCGTCATTTCCATACCCCTCTATCCCCTACAGTCTTAAACACCTCCGTCATATCCATACCCCTCTATCCCCTACACTCTTAAACACCTCCGTCATATCCATACTCCTCTATCCCCTACACTCTTAAACACCTACGTTATATCCATACCCCACTATCACCTACACTCCTAAACACCTCCGTCATATCCATACCCCTCCACCCCCTGCACTCTTAAACACCTCCATCATATCCATACCCCTCCACCCCCTACACTCTTAAACACCTCCATCATATCCATACCCCTCCACCCCCTACACTCTTAAACACCTCCGTCATATCCATACCCCTCTATCCCCTACACTCTTAAACACCTCCGTCATATCCATACCCCTCTATCCCCTACACTCTTAAACACCTCCGTCATATCCATACCCCTCTATCCCCTACACTCCTAAACACCTCCGTCATATCCATACCCCTCCACCCCCTACACTCTTAGACACCTCCGTCATATCCATACCCCTCCACCCCCTACACTCTTAAACACCTCCATCATATCCATACTCCTCTATCCCCTACACTCTTAAACACCTACGTCATATCCATACCCCTCTATCCCCTACACTCTTAAACACCTCCGTCATATCCATACCCCTCTATCCCCTACACTCTTAAACACCTCTGTCATATCCATACCCCTCTATCCCCTACACTCTTAAACACCTCCGTCATATCCATACCCCTCTATCCCCTACACTCTTAAACTCCTCCGTCATATCCATACTCCTCTATCCCCTACACTCTTCAACACCTCCGTCATATCCATACCCCTCCACCCCCTACACTCTTAAACACCTCCGTCATATCCATACCCCTCCACCCCCTACACTCTTAAACACCTCCGTCATATCCATACCCCTCTATCCCCTACACTCTTAAACACCTCCGTCATATCCATACCCCTCTATCCCCTACACTCTTAAACACCTCCGTCATATCCATACCCCTCTATCCCCTACACTCTTAAACACCTCCGTCATATCCATACCCCTCTATCCCCTACACTCTTAAGCACCTCCGTCATATCCATACCCCTCTATCCCCTACACTCTTCAACACCTCCGTCATATCCATACCCCTCTATCCCTTACACTCCTAAACACCTCCGTCATATCCATACCCCTCCACCCCCTACACTCTTAAACACCTCCGTCATATCCATACCCCTCCACCCCCTACACTCTTAAACACCTCCATCATATCCATACCCCTCCACCCCGTACACTCTTAAACACCTCCATCATATCCAGACCCCTCCACCCCCTACACTCTTAAACACCTCCGTCATATCCATAACCCTCTATCCCCTACACTCTTAAACACCTGCGTCATATCCATACCCCTCTATCCCCTACACTCTTAAACACCTCCGTCATATCCATACCCCTCCATCCCCTACACTCCTAAACACCTCCGTCATATCCATACCCCTCCACCCACTACACTCTTAAACACCTCCGTCATATCCATACCCCTCCACCCCCTACACTCTTAAACACCTCCGTCATATCCATACCCCTCTATCCCCTACACTCTTAAACACCTCCGTCATATCCATACCCCTCTATCCCCTACACTCTTAAACACCTCCGTCATATCCATACCCCTCCACCCCCTACACTCTTAAACACCTCCGTCATATCCATACCCCTCCACCCCCTACACTCTTAAACACCTCCATCATATCCATACCCCTCTATCCCATACACTCTTAAACACCTCCATCATATCCATACCCCTCTATCCCCTACACTCCTAAACACCTCCGTCATATCCATACCCCTCCACCCCCTACACTCTTAAACACCTCCATCATATCCATACCCCTCTATCCCCAACACTCTTAAACACCTCCGTCATATCCATACCCCTCCACCCCCTACACTCTTAAACACCTCCATCATATCCATACCCCTCCACTCCCTACACTCTTAAACACCTCCATCATATCCATACCCCTCTATCCCCTAAACTCCTAAACACCTCCGTCATATCCATACCCCTCTATCCCCTACACTCTTAAACACGTCCGTCATATCCATACCCCTCTATCCCCTACCCTCTTAAACACCTCCGTCATATCCATACCCCTCTATCCCCTACACTCTTAAACACCTCCGTCATATCCATACCCCTCTATCCCCTACACTCTTAAACACCTCCGTCATATCCATACCCCTCTATCCCCTACACTCTTAAACACCTCCGTCATATCCATACCCCACTATCACCTACACTCCTAAACACCTCCATCATATCCATACCCCTCCACCCCCTACACGCTTAAACACCTCCGTCATATCCATACCCCTCTATCCCCTACACTCTTAAACACCTCCGTCATATCCATACCCCTCTATCCCCTACACTCTTAAACACCTCAGTCATATCCATACCCCTCTATCCCCTACACTCCTAAACACCTCCGTCATATCCATACCCCTCCACCCCCTACACTCTTAGACACCTCCGTCATATCCATACACCTCCACCCACTACACTCTTAAACACCTCCGTCATATCCATAACCCTCTATCCCCTACACTCTTAAACACCTGCGTCATATCCATACCCCTCTATCCCCTACACTCTTAAACACCTCCGTCATATCCATACCCCTCCATCCCTACACTCCTAAACACCTCCGTCATATCCATACCCCTCCACCCACTACACTCTTAAACACCTCCGTCATATCCATACCCCTCCACCCCCTACACTCTTAAACACCTCCGTCATATCCATACCCCTCTATCCCCTACACTCTTAAACACCTCCGTCATATCCATACCCCTCTATCCCCTACACTCTTAAACACCTCCGTCATATCCATACCCCTCCACCCCCTACACTCTTAAACACCTCCGTCATATCCATACCCCTCCACCCCCTACACTCTTAAACACCTCCATCATATCCATACCCCTCTATCCCATACACTCTTAAACACCTCCATCATATCCATACCCCTCTATCCCCTACACTCCTAAACACCTCCGTCATATCCATACCCCTCCACCCCCTACACTCTTAAACACCTCCATCATATCCATACCCCTCTATCCCCAACACTCTTAAACACCTCCGTCATATCCATACCCCTCCACCCCCTACACTCTTAAACACCTCCATCATATCCATACCCCTCCACTCCCTACACTCTTAAACACCTCCATCATATCCATACCCCTCTATCCCCTAAACTCCTAAACACCTCCGTCATATCCATACCCCTCTATCCCCTACACTCTTAAACACGTCCGTCATATCCATACCCCTCTATCCCCTACCCTCTTAAACACCTCCGTCATATCCATACCCCTCTATCCCCTACACTCTTAAACACCTCCGTCATATCCATACCCCTCTATCCCCTACACTCTTAAACACCTCCGTCATATCCATACCCCTCTATCCCCTACACTCTTAAACACCTCCGTCATATCCATACCCCACTATCACCTACACTCCTAAACACCTCCATCATATCCATACCCCTCCACCCCCTACACGCATAAACACCTCCCTCATATCCATACCCCTCTATCCCCTACACTCTTAAACACCTCCGTCATATCCATACCCCTCTATCCCCTACACTCTTAAACACCTCAGTCATATCCATACCCCTCTATCCCCTACACTCCTAAACACCTCCGTCATATCCATACCCCTACACTCTTAGACACCTCCGTCATATCCATACCCCTCCACCCCCTACACTCTTAAACACCTCCATCATATCCATACTCCTCTATCCCCTACACTCATAAACACCTACGTCATATCCATACCCCTCCACCCCCTACACTCTTAAACACCTCCGTCATATCCATACCCCTCTATCCCCTACACTCTTAAACTCCTCCGTCATATCCATACCCCTCTATCCCCTACACTCTTCAACACCTCCGTCATATCCATACCCCTCCACCCCCTACACTCTTAAACACCTCCGTCATATCCATACCCCTCTATCCCCTACACTCTTAAACACCTCCGTCATATCCATACCCCTCCACCCCCTACACTCTTAAACACCTCCATCATATCCATACCCCTCCACCCCCTACACTCTTAAACACCTCCATCATATCCATACCCCTCCACCCCCTACACTCTTAAACACCTCCGTCATATCCATACGCCTCTATCCCCTACACTCTTAAACACCTCCGTCATATCCATACCCCTCTATCCCCTACACTCTTAAACACCTCCGTCATATCCATACCCCTCTATCCCCTACACTCCTAAACACCTCCGTCATATCCATACCCCTCCACCCGCTACACTGTTAGACACCTCCGTCATATCCATACCCCTCCACCCCCTACACTCTTAAACACCTCCATCATATCCATACTCCTCTATCCCCTACACTCTTAAACACCTACGTCATATCCATACCCCTCTATCCCCTACACTCTTAAACACCTCCATCATATCCATACCCCTCTATCCCCTACACTCTTAAACACCTCTGTCATATCCATACCCCTCTATCCCCTACACTCTTCAACACCTCCGTCATATCCATACCCCTCCACCCCCTACACTCTTAAACACCACCGTCATATCCATACCCCTCCACCCCCTACACTCTTAAACACCTCCGTCATATCCATACCCCTCTATCCCCTACACTCTTAAACACCTGCGTCATATCCGTACCCCTCTATCCCCTACACTCTTAAACACCTCCGTCATATCCATACCCCTCTATCCCCTACACTCTTAAACACCTCCGTCATATCCATACCCCTCTATCCCCTACACTTTTAAACACCTCCGTCATATCCATACCCCTCTATCCCCTACACTCTTCAACACCTCCGTCTTATCCATACCCCTCAATCCCCTACAATCCTAAACACCTCCGTCATATCCATACCCCTCCACCCCCTACACTCTTAAACACCACCGTCATATCCATACCCCTCCAACCCCTACACTCTTAAACACCTCCATCATATCCATACCCCTCCACACCCTACACTCTTAAACACCTCCATCATATCCAGACCCCTCCACCCCCTACACTCTTAAACACCTCCGTCATATCCATACCCCTCTATCCCCTACACTCTTAAACACCTCCGTCATATCCATACCCCTCCATCCCCTACACTCCTAAATACCTCCGTCATATCCATACCCCTCCACCCCCTACACTCTTAAACACCTCCGTCATATCCATACCCCTCCACCCCCTACACTCTTAAACACCTCCATCATATCCATACTCCTCTATCCCCTCCACTCTTAAACACCTACGTCATATCCATACCCCTCTATCCCCTACACTCTTAAGCACCTCCATCATATCCATACCCCTCTATCCCCTACACTCCTAAACACCTCCGTCATATCCATACCCCTCTATCCCCTACACTCCTAAACACCTCGATCATATCCATACCCCTCCACTCCCTACACTCTTAAACACCTCCATCATATCCATACCCCTCTATCCCCTACACTCCTAAACACCTCCGTCATATCCACACCCTTCTATCCCCTACACTCTTAAACACGTCCGTCATATCCATACCCCTCTATCCCCTACAGTCTTAAACACCTCCGTCATATCCATACCCCTCTATCCCCTACACTCTTAAACACCTCCGTCATATCCATACTCCTCTATCCCCTACACTCTTAAACACCTCCGTCATATCCATACCCCACTATCACCTACACTCCTAAACACCTCCGTCATATCCATACCCCTCCACCCCCTACACTCTTAAACACCTCCATCATATCCATACCCCTCCACCCCCTACACTCTTAAACACCTCCATCATATCCATACCCCTCCACCCCCTACACTCTTAAACACCTCCGTCATATCCATAACCCTCTATCCCCTACACTCTTAAACACCTCCGTCATATCCATACCCCTCTATCCCCTACACTCTTAAACACCTCCGTCATATCCATACCCCTCTATCCCCTACACTCCTAAACACCTCAGTCATATCCATACCCCTCCACCCACTACACTCTTAGACACCTCCGTCATATCCATACCCCTCCACCCCCTACACTCTTAAACACCTCCATCATATCCATACTCCTCTATCCCCTACACTCTTAAACACCTACGTCATATCCATACCCCTCTATCCCCTACACTCTTAAACACCTCCGTCATATCCATACCCCTCTATCCCCTACACTCTTAAACACCTCCGTCATATCCATACTCCTCTATCCCCTACACTCTTCAACACCTCCGTCATATCATACCCCTCAATCCCCTACACTCTTAAACACCTCTGTCATATCCATACCCCTCTAACCCCTGCACTCTTAAACACCTCCGTCATATCCATACCCCTCTATCCCCTACACTCCTAAACACCTCCGTCATATCCATACACCTCTATCCCCTACACTCCTAAACACCTCCGTCATATCCATACCACTCCACCCCCTACACTCTTAAACACCTCCGTCATATCCATACCCCTCCACCCCCTACACTCTTAAACACCTCCGTCATATCCATACCCCTCCACCCCCTACACTCTTAAACACCTCCATCATATCCATACTCCTCTATCCCCTACACTCTTAACACCTACGTCATATCCATACCCCTATATCCCCTACACTCTTAAACACCTCCGTCATATCCATACCCCTCTATCCCCTACACTCTTAAACACCTCCGTCATATCCATACCCCTCTATCCCCTACACTCTTAAACACCTCCATCATATCCATACCCCTCCACCCCCTACACTCTTAAACACCTCCATCATATCCATACCCCTCTATCCCCTACACTCTTAAACACCTCCATCATATCCATACCCCTCTATCCCCTACACTCTTAAACACCTCTGTCATATCCATACCCCTCTATCCCCTACACTCTTAAACACCTCCGTCATATCCATACCCCTCTAACCCCTGCACTCTTAAACACCTCCGTCATATCCATACCCCTCTATCCCCTACACTCCTAAACACCTCCGTCATATCCATACCCCTCTATCCCCTACACTCCTAAGCACCTCCGTCATATCCATACCCCTCCACCCCCTACACTCTTAAACAGCTCCGTCATATCCATACCCCTCCACCCCCTACACTCTTAAACACCTCCGTCATATCCATACCCCTCCACCCCCTACACTCTTAAACACCTCCGTCATATCCATACCCGTTTATCCCGTACACTCCTAAACACCTCTGTCATATCCATACCCCTCTAACCCCTGCACTCTTAAACACCTCTGTCATACCAATACCCCTCTATCCCCTACACTCGTAAACACCTCCATCATATCCATACCCCTCTAACCCCTGCACTCTTAAACACCTCTGTCATATCCATATCCCTCTATACCCTACACACTTAAACACATCCGTCATAGCCATACCCCTCCACCCCCTACACTCTTAAACACCTCCGTCATATCCATACCCCTCTATCCCCTACACTCTTAAACACCTCCGTCATATCCATACCCCTCCACCCCCTACACTCTTAAGCACCTCCGTCATATTCATACCCGTCTCTCCCCTACACTCTTAAACACCTCCGTCATATCCATACCCCTCTATCCCCTACACTCTTAAACACCTCCGTCATATCCATACCCCTGCAGCCCCTACACTCTTAAACACCTCCATCATATCCATACCCCTCTATCCCCTACACTCTTAAACACCTCCGTCATATCCATACCCCTCTATCCCCTACACTCCTAAACACCTCCGTCATATCCATACCCCTCTATCCCCTACACTCTTAAACACCTCCGTCATATCCATACCCCTCTATCCCCTACACTCTTAAACACCTCCGTCATATCCATACCCCTCCACCCCCTACACTCCTAAACACCTCAGTCATATCCATACCTGTCTATCCCCTACACTCTTAAACACCTCCGTCATATCCATACCTGTCTATCCCCTACACTCTTAAACACCTCCGTCATATCCATACCCCTCTATCCCCTACACTCCTAAACACCTCCATCATATCCATGCCCCTCCACCCTCTACACTCTTAAACACCTCCGTCATATCCATACCCCTCCACCCCCTGCACTCTTAAACACCTCCGTCATATCCATACCCCTCCACCCCATACACTCTTAAACACCTCCGTCATATCCATACCCCTCCACCCCCTACACTCTTAAACACCTCCATCATATCCATACCCCTCTATCCCGTACACTCTTAAACACCTCCATCATATCCATACCCCTCTATCCCCTACATTCCTAAGCACCTCTGTCATATCCATACCCCTCCACCCCCTACACTCTTAAACACCTCCATCATATCCATACCCCTCCACCCCCTACACTCTTAAACACCTCCATCATATCCATACCCCTCTATCCCGTACACTCTTAAACACCTCCATCATATACATACCCCTCTATCCCCTACATTCCTAAGCACCTCTGTCATATCCATACCCCTCCACCCCCTACACTCTTAAACACCTCCATCATATCCATACCCCTCTATCCCCTACACTCTTCAACACCTCTATCATATCCGTACCCCTCTATCCCCTACACTCTTAAACACCTCCATCATATCCATACCCCTGTATCCCCTACACTCTTAAACACCTCTGTCATATCCATACCCCTCTATCCCCTACACTCTTAAACACCTCCGTCATATCCATACCCCTCTAACCCCTGCACTCTTAAACACCTCCGTCATATCCATACCCCTCTATCCCCTACACTCCTAAACACCTCCGTCATATCCAGACACCTCTATCCCCTACACTCCTAAACACCTCCGTCATATCCATACCACTCCACCCCCTACACTCTTAAACACCTCCGTCATATCCATACCCCTCCACCCCCTACACTCTTAAACACCTCCGTCATATCCATACCCCTCCACCCCCTACACTCTTAAACACCTCCATCATATCCATACTCCTCTATCCCCTACACTCTTAACACCTACGTCATATCCATACCCCTCTATCCCCTACACTCTTAAACACTTCCGTCATATCCATACCCCTCTATCCCCTACACTCTTAAACACATCCGTCATATCCATACCCCTCTATCCCCTACACTCTTCAACACCTCCGTCATATCCATACCCCTCTATCCCCTACACTCCTAAACACCTCCGTCATATCCATACCCCTCCACCCCCTACACTCTTAAACACCTCCGTCATATCCATACCCCTCCACCCCCTGCACAATTAAACACCTCCGTCAGATCCATACCCGTTTATCCCGTACACTCCTAAACACCTCTGTCATATCCATACCCCTCTATCCCCTACACTCGTAAACACCTCCATCATATCCATACCCCTCTAACCCCTGCACTCTTAAACACCTCTGTCATATCCATACCCCTCTATCCCCTACACTTTTAAACACATCCGTCATATCCATACCCCTCCACCACCTACACTCTTAAACACCTCCGTCATATCCATACCCCTCTATCCCCTACACTCTTAAACACCTCCGTCATATCCATACCCCTCCACCCCCTACACTCTTAAACACCTCCATCATATCCATACCCGTCTAACCCCTACACTCTTAAACACCTCCGTCATATCCATACCTCTCCACCCCCTACACTCTTAAACACCTCCGTCATATCCATACCCCTCCACCCCCTACACTCTTAAACACCTCCATCATATCCATACCCCTCTATCCCGTACACTCTTAAACACCTCCATCATATCCATACCCCTCTATCCCCTACACTCCTAAACACCTCCGTCATATCCATACCCCTCCACCCCCTACACTCTTAAACACCTCCATCATATCCATACCCCTCTATCCCCTACACTCTTCAACACCTCCATCATATCCATACCCCTCTATCCCCTACACTCTTAAACACCTCCATCATATCCATACCCCTCTATCCCCTACACTCTTAAACACCTCTGTCATATCCATACCCCTCTATCCCCTACACTCTTAAACACCTCCGTCATATCCATACCCCTCTAACCCCTGCACTCTTAAACACCTCCGTCATATCCATACCCCTCTATCCCCTACACTCCTAAACACCTCCGTCATATCCATACCCCTCTATCCCCTACACTCCTAAGCACCTCCGTCATATCCATACCCCTCCACCCCCTACACTCTTAAACAGCTCCGTCATATCCATACCCCTCCACCCCCTACACTCTTAAACACCTCCATCATATCCATACCCCTCCACCCACTACACTCTTAAACACCTCCGTCATATCCATACCCCTCTATCCCCTACACTCTTAAACACCTCCGTCATATCCATACCCCTCTATCCCCTACACTCTTAAACACCTCCGTCATATCCATACCCCTCAACCCCTACACTCCTAAACACCTCCGTCATATCCATACCCCTCCACCCCTACACTCTTAAACACCTCCGTCATATCCATACCCCTCCACCCCCTACACTCTTAAACACCTCCGTCATATCCATACCCCTCCACCCGCTACACTCTTAAACACCTCCATCATATCCATACCCCTCCACCCCCTACACTCTTAAACACCTCCATCATATCCATACCCCTCCACCCCCTACACTCTTAAACACCTCCGTCATATCCATACCCCTCTATCCCCTACACTCTTAAACACCTCCGTCATATCCATACCCCTCTATCCCCTACACTCTTAAACACCTCCGTCATATCCATACCCCTCCACCCCCTACACTCCTAAACACCTTCGTCATATCCATACCCCTCCACCCCCTACACTCTTAAACACATCCGTCATATCCATACCCCTCCACCCCCTACACTCTTAAACACCTCCATCATATCCATACTCCTCTATCCCGTACACTCTTAAACACCTACGTCATATCCATACCCCTCTATCCCCTACACTCTTAAACACCTCCGTCATATCCATACCCCTCTATCCCCTACACTCTTAAACACCTACGTCATATCCATACCCCTCTAACGCCTGCACTCTTAAACACCTCTGTTATATCCATACCCCTCTATCCCCTACACTCGTAAACACCTCCATCATATCCATACCACTCTAACCCCTGCACTCTTAAACACCTCCGTCATATCCATAACCCTCTATCCCCTACACTCCTAAACACCTCCGTCATATCCATACCCCTCTATCCCCTACACTCCTAACCACCTCCGTCATATCCATACCCCTCCACTCCCTACGCTCTGAAACATCTCCGTCATATCCATACCCCACCACCCCCTACACTCTTAAACACCTCCATCATATCCATACCCCTCTAACCCCTGCACTCTTAAACACCTCCATCATATCCATACCCCTCTATCCCCTACACTCTTAAACACCTCCGCCATATCCATGCCCCTCTATCCCCTACACTCCTAAACACCTCCGTCATATCCATACCCCTCCACCCCCTACACTCTTAAACACCTCCGTCATATCCATACCCCTCCACCCCCTGCACAATTAAACACCTCCGTCAGATCCATACCCGTTTATCCCGTACACTCCTAAACACCTCTGTCATATCCATACCCCTCTATCCCCTACACTCGTAAACACCTCCATCATATCCATACCCCTCTAACCCCTGCACTCTTAAACACCTCTGTCATATCCATACCCCTCTATCCCCTACACTTTTAAACACATCCGTCATATCCATACCCCTCCACCACCTACACTCTTAAACACCTCCGTCATATCCATACCCCTCTATCCCCTACACTCTTAAACACCTCCGTCATATCCATACCCCTCCACCCCCTACACTCTTAAACACCTCCATCATATCCATACCCGTCTAACCCCTACACTCTTAAACACCTCCGTCATATCCATACCTCTCCACCCCCTACACTCTTAAACACCTCCGTCATATCCATACCCCTCCACCCCCTACACTCTTAAACACCTCCATCATATCCATACCCCTCTATCCCGTACACTCTTAAACACCTCCATCATATCCATACCCCTCTATCCCCTACACTCCTAAACACCTCCGTCATATCCATACCCCTCCACCCCCTACACTCTTAAACACCTCCATCATATCCATACCCCTCTATCCCCTACACTCTTCAACACCTCCATCATATCCATACCCCTCTATCCCCTACACTCTTAAACACCTCTGTCATATCCATACCCCTCTATCCCCTACACTCTTAAACACCTCCGTCATATCCATACCCCTCTAACCCCTGCACTCTTAAACACCTCCGTCATATCCATACCCCTCTATCCCCTACACTCCTAAACACCTCCGTCATATCCATACCCCTCTATCCCCTACACTCCTAAGCACCTCCGTCATATCCATACCCCTCCACCCCCTACACTCTTAAACAGCTCCGTCATATCCATACCCCTCCACCCCCTACACTCTTAAACACCTCCATCATATCCATACCCCTCCACCCACTACACTCTTAAACACCTCCGTCATATCCATACCCCTCTATCCCCTACACTCTTAAACACCTCCGTCATATCCATACCCCTCTATCCCCTACACTCTTAAACACCTCCGTCATATCCATACCCCTCAACCCCTACACTCCTAAACACCTCCGTCATATCCATACCCCTCCACCCCTACACTCTTAAACACCTCCGTCATATCCATACCCCTCCACCCCCTACACTCTTAAACACCTCCGTCATATCCATACCCCTCCACCCGCTACACTCTTAAACACCTCCATCATATCCATACCCCTCCACCCCCTACACTCTTAAACACCTCCATCATATCCATACCCCTCCACCCCCTACACTCTTAAACACCTCCGTCATATCCATACCCCTCTATCCCCTACACTCTTAAACACCTCCGTCATATCCATACCCCTCTATCCCCTACACTCTTAAACACCTCCGTCATATCCATACCCCTCCACCCCCTACACTCCTAAACACCTTCGTCATATCCATACCCCTCCACCCCCTACACTCTTAAACACATCCGTCATATCCATACCCCTCCACCCCCTACACTCTTAAACACCTCCATCATATCCATACTCCTCTATCCCGTACACTCTTAAACACCTACGTCATATCCATACCCCTCTATCCCCTACACTCTTAAACACCTCCGTCATATCCATACCCCTCTATCCCCTACACTCTTAAACACCTACGTCATATCCATACCCCTCTAACGCCTGCACTCTTAAACACCTCTGTTATATCCATACCCCTCTATCCCCTACACTCGTAAACACCTCCATCATATCCATACCACTCTAACCCCTGCACTCTTAAACACCTCCGTCATATCCATAACCCTCTATCCCCTACACTCCTAAACACCTCCGTCATATCCATACCCCTCTATCCCCTACACTCCTAACCACCTCCGTCATATCCATACCCCTCCACTCCCTACGCTCTGAAACATCTCCGTCATATCCATACCCCACCACCCCCTACACTCTTAAACACCTCCATCATATCCATACCCCTCTAACCCCTGCACTCTTAAACACCTCCATCATATCCATACCCCTCTATCCCCTACACTCTTAAACACCTCCGCCATATCCATGCCCCTCTATCCCCTACACTCCTAAACACCTCCGTCATATCCATACCCCTCCACCCCCTACACTCTTAAACACCACCGTCATATCCATACCCCTCTAACCCCTACACTCCTAAACACCTCCATCATATCCATACGCCTCCACCCCCTACACTCTTAAACACCTCCATCATATCCATACCCCTCTATCCCCTACACTCTTAAACACCTCTGTCATATCCATACCCCTCTATCCCCTACACTCTTAAACACCTCCGTCATATCCATACCCCTCTATCCCCTACACTCGTAAACACCTCCATCATATCCATACCCCTCTATCCCCTACACTCTTAAACACCTCCATCATATCCATACCCCTCCATCCCCTACACTCTTAAACACCTCCGTCATATCCATACCCCTCCACCCCCTACACTCGTAAACACCTCCATCATATCCATACCCCACCACTCCCTACACTCTTAAACACCTCCATCATATCCATACCCCTCTATCCCCTACACTCCTAAACACCTCCATCATATCCATACCCCTCCACCCCCTACACTCTTAAACACCTCCATCATATCCATACCCCTCCACCCCCTACACTCTTAAACACCTCCGTCATACCATACCCCTCTATCCCCTACACTCTTAAACACCTCCGTCATATCCATACCCTCTCTATCCCCTACACTCTTAAACACCTCCGTCATATCCATACCCCTCTATCCCCTACACTCTTAAACACCTCCGCCATATCCATGCCCCTCTATCCCCTACACTCCTAAACACCTCCGTCATATCCATACCCCTCCACCCCCTACACTCTTAAACACCACCGTCATATCCATACCCCTCTAACCCCTACACTCCTAAACACCTCCATCATATCCATACCCCTCCACCCCCTACACTCTTAAACACCTCCATCATATCCATACCCCTCTATCCCCTACACTCTTAAACACCTCCGTCATATCCATACCCCTCCACTCCCTACGCTCTGAAACATCTCCGTCATATCCATACCCCACCACCCCCTACACTCTTAAACACCTCCATCATATCCATACCCCTCTGACCCCTGCACTCTTAAACACCTCCATCATATCCATACCCCTCTATCCCCTACACTCTTAAACACCTCCGCCATATCCATGCCCCTCTATCCCCTACACTCCTAAACACCTCCGTCATATCCATACCCCTCCACCGCCTACACTCTTAAACACCACCGTCATATCCATACCCCTCTAACCCCTACACTCCTAAACACCTCCATCATATCCATACCCCTCCACCCCCTACACTCTTAAACACCTCCATCATATCCATACCCCTCTATCCCCTACACTCTTAAACACCTCCGTCATATCCATACCCCTCCACCTCCTACACACTTAAACACCACCGTCATATCCATACCCCTCTAACCCCTACACTCCTAAACACCTCCATCATATCCATACCCCTCCACCCCCTACACTCTTAAACACCTCCATCATATCCATACCCCTCTATCCCCTACACTCTTAAACACCTCCGTCATATCCATACCCCTCCACTCCCTACGCTCTGAAACATCTCCGTCATATCCATACACCACCACCCCCTACACTCTTAAACACCTCCATCATATCCATACCCCTCTAACCCCTGCACTCTTAAACACCTCCATCATATCCATACCCCTCTATCCCCTACACTCTTAAACACCTCCGCCATATCCATGCCCCTCTATCCCCTACACTGCTAAACACCTCCGTCATATCCATACCCCTCCACCCACTACACTCTTAAACACCACCGTCATATCCATACCCCTCTAACCCCTACACTCCTAAACACCTCCATCATATCCATACCCCTCCACCCCCTACACTCTTAAACACCTCCATCATATCCATACCCCTCTATCCCCTACACTCTTAAACACCTCCGTCATATCCATACCCGTCTATCCCCTACACTCCTAAACACCTCCGTCATATCCATACCCCTCTATCCCCTACACTCCTAAACACCTCCATCATATCCATACCCCTCTATCCCCTACACTCCTAAACACCTCCATCATATCCATACCCCTCCACCCTCTACACTCTTAAACACCTCCATCATATCCACACCCCTCTAACCCCTGCACTCTTAAACGCCTCCATCATATCCATACCCCTCTATCCCCTACACTCCTAAACACCTCCATCTTATCCATACCCCTCTATCCCCTACACTCTTAAACACCTCCATCATATCCATACCACTCTATCCCCTACACTCTTAAACACCTCTGTCATATCCATACCCCTCTATCCCCTACACTCTTAAACACCTCCGTCATATCCATACCCCTCGATCTCCTACACTCCTAAACACCTCCGTCATATCCATAGCCCTCTATCCCCTACACTCTTAAACACCTCCGTCATATCCATACCCCTCCACCCCCTACACTCTTAAACACCTCCGTCATATCCTTACCCCTATATCCCCTACACTCCTAAACACCTCCGTCATATCCATAGCCCTCTATCCCCTACACTCTTAAACACCTCCATCATATCCATACCCCTCCACCCCCTACACTCTTAAACACCTCCGACATATCCTTACCCCTATATCCCCTACACTCTGAAACACCTCTGTCATATCCATACACCTCTATCCCCTACAGTCTTAAACACCTCCGTCATATCCTTACCCCTATATCCCCTACACTCTTAAACACCTCCGTCATATCCATACCCCTCCACCCCCTGCACTCTTAAACACCTCCGTCATATCCATACCACTCTATCCCCTACACTCTGAAACACCTCTGTCATAACCATACACCTCTATCCCCTACACTCTTAAACACCTCCATCATATCCATACCCCTCTATCCCCTACACTCTTAAACACCTCTGTCATATCCATACCCCTCTATCCCCTACACTCTTAAACACCTCCGTCATATCCATACCCCTCCACCCCCTGCACAATTAAACACCTCCGTCAGATCCATACCCCTCTATCCCCTACACTCTTAAACACCTCCATCATATCCATACCCCTCTATCCCCTACACTCTTAAACACCTCTGTCATATCCATACCCCTCTATCCCCTACACTCTTAAACACCTCCGTCATATCCATACCCCTCTAACCCCTGCACTCTTAAACACCTCCGTCATATCCATACCCCTCTATCCCCTACACTCCTAAACACCTCCGTCATATCCATACCCCTCTATCCCCTACACTCCTAAGCACCTCCGTCATATCCATACCCCTCCACCCCCTACACTCTTAAACAGCTCCGTCATATCCATACCCCTCCACCCCCTACACTCTTAAACACCTCCATCATATCCATACCCCTCCACCCACTACACTCTTAAACACCTCCGTCATATCCATACCCCTCTATCCCCTACACTCTTAAACACCTCCGTCATATCCATACCCCTCTATCCCCTACACTCTTAAACACCTCCGTCATATCCATACCCCTCAACCCCTACACTCCTAAACACCTCCGTCATATCCATACCCCTCCACCCCTACACTCTTAAACACCTCCGTCATATCCATACCCCTCCACCCCCTACACTCTTAAACACCTCCGTCATATCCATACCCCTCCACCCGCTACACTCGTAAACACCTCCATCATATCCATACCCCTCCACCCCCTACACTCTTAAACACCTCCATCATATCCATACCCCTCCACCCCCTACACTCTTAAACACCTCCGTCATATCCATACCCCTCTATCCCCTACACTCTTAAACACCTCCGTCATATCCATACCCCTCTATCCCCTACACTCTTAAACACCTCCGTCATATCCATACCCCTCCACCCCCTACACTCCTAAACACCTTCGTCATATCCATACCCCTCCACCCCCTACACTCTTAAACACATCCGTCATATCCATACCCCTCCACCCCCTACACTCTTAAACACCTCCATCATATCCATACTCCTCTATCCCGTACACTCTTAAACACCTACGTCATATCCATACCCCTCTATCCCCTACACTCTTAAACACCTCCGTCATATCCATACCCCTCTATCCCCTACACTCTTAAACACCTACGTCATATCCATACCCCTCTAACGCCTGCACTCTTAAACACCTCTGTTATATCCATACCCCTCTATCCCCTACACTCGTAAACACCTCCATCATATCCATACCCCTCTAACCCCTGCACTCTTAAACACCTCCATCATATCCATAACCCTCTATCCCCTACACTCCTAAACACCTCCGTCATATCCATACCCCTCTATCCCCTACACTCCTAACCACCTCCGTCATATCCATACCCCTCCACTCCCTACGCTCTGAAACATCTCCGTCATATCCATACCCCACCACCCCCTACACTCTTAAACACCTCCATCATATCCATACCCCTCTAACCCCTGCACTCTTAAACACCTCCATCATATCCATACCCCTCTATCCCCTACACTCTTAAACACCTCCGCCATATCCATGCCCCTCTATCCCCTACACTCCTAAACACCTCCGTCATATCCATACCCCTCCACCCCCTACACTCTTAAACACCACCGTCATATCCATACCCCTCTAACCCCTACACTCCTAAACACCTCCATCATATCCATACGCCTCCACCCCCTACACTCTTAAACACCTCCATCATATCCATACCCCTCTATCCCCTACACTCTTAAACACCTCTGTCATATCCATACCCCTCTATCCCCTACACTCTTAAACACCTCCGTCATATCCATACCCCTCTATCCCCTACACTCGTAAACACCTCCATCATATCCATACCCCTCTATCCCCTACACTCTTAAACACCTCCATCATATCCATACCCCTCCATCCCCTACACTCTTAAACACCTCCGTCATATCCATACCCCTCCACCCCCTACACTCGTAAACACCTCCATCATATCCATACCCCACCACTCCCTACACTCTTAAACACCTCCATCATATCCATACCCCTCTATCCCCTACACTCCTAAACACCTCCATCATATCCATACCCCTCCACCCCCTACACTCTTAAACACCTCCATCATATCCATACCCCTCCACCCCCTACACTCTTAAACACCTCCGTCATACCATACCCCTCTATCCCCTACACTCTTAAACACCTCCGTCATATCCATACCCTCTCTATCCCCTACACTCTTAAACACCTCCGTCATATCCATACCCCTCTATCCCCTACACTCTTAAACACCTCCGCCATATCCATGCCCCTCTATCCCCTACACTCCTAAACACCTCCGTCATATCCATACCCCTCCACCCCCTACACTCTTAAACACCACCGTCATATCCATACCCCTCTAACCCCTACACTCCTAAACACCTCCATCATATCCATACCCCTCCACCCCCTACACTCTTAAACACCTCCGTCATATCCATACCCCTCCACTCCCTACGCTCTGAAACATCTCCGTCATATCCATACCCCACCACCCCCTACACTCTTAAACACCTCCATCATATCCATACCCCTCTGACCCCTGCACTCTTAAACACCTCCATCATATCCATACCCCTCTATCCCCTACACTCTTAAACACCTCCGCCATATCCATGCCCCTCTATCCCCTACACTCCTAAACACCTCCGTCATATCCATACCCCTCCACCCCCTACACTCTTAAACACCACCGTCATATCCATACCCCTCTAACCCCTACACTCCTAAACACCTCCATCATATCCATACCCCTCCACCCCCTACACTCTTAAACACCTCCATCATATCCATACCCCTCTATCCCCTACACTCTTAAACACCTCCGTCATATCCATACCCCTCCACCTCCTACACACTTAAACACCACCGTCATATCCATACCCCTCTAACCCCTACACTCCTAAACACCTCCATCATATCCATACCCCTCCACCCCCTACACTCTTAAACACCTCCATCATATCCATACCCCTCTATCCCCTACACTCTTAAACACCTCCGTCATATCCATACCCCTCCACTCCCTACGCTCTGAAACATCTCCGTCATATCCATACACCACCACCCCCTACACTCTTAAACACCTCCATCATATCCATACCCCTCTAACCCCTGCACTCTTAAACACCTCCATCATATCCATACCCCTCTATCCCCTACACTCTTAAACACCTCCGCCATATCCATGCCCCTCTATCCCCTACACTGCTAAACACCTCCGTCATATCCATACCCCTCCACCCCCTACACTCTTAAACACCACCGTCATATCCATACCCCTCAAACCCCTACACTCCTAAACACCTCCATCATATCCATACCCCTCCACCCCCTACACTCTTAAACACCTCCATCATATCCATACCCCTCTATCCCCTACACTCTTAAACACCTCCGTCATATCCATACCCGTCTATCCCCTACACTCCTAAACACCTCCGTCATATCCATACCCCTCTATCCCCTACACTCCTAAACACCTCCATCATATCCATACCCCTCTATCCCCTACACTCCTAAACACCTCCATCATATCCATACCCCTCCACCCTCTACACTCTTAAACACCTCCATCATATCCACACCCCTCTAACCCCTGCACTCTTAAACGCCTCCATCATATCCATACCCCTCTATCCCCTACACTCCTAAACACCTCCATCTTATCCATACCCCTCTATCCCCTACACTCTTAAACACCTCCATCATATCCATACCACTCTATCCCCTACACTCTTAAACACCTCTGTCATATCCATACCCCTCTATCCCCTACACTCTTAAACACCTCCGTCATATCCATACCCCTCGATCTCCTACACTCCTAAACACCTCCGTCATATCCATAGCCCTCTATCCCCTACACTCTTAAACACCTCCGTCATATCCATACCCCTCCACCCCCTACACTCTTAAACACCTCCGTCATATCCTTACCCCTATATCCCCTACACTCCTAAACACCTCCGTCATATCCATAGCCCTCTATCCCCTACACTCTTTAACACCTCCATCATATCCATACCCCTCCACCCCCTACACTCTTAAACACCTCCGACATATCCTTACCCCTATATCCCCTACACTCTGAAACACCTCTGTCATATCCATACACCTCTATCCCCTACAGTCTTAAACACCTCCGTCATATCCTTACCCCTATATCCCCTACACTCTTAAACACCTCCGTCATATCCATACCCCTCCACCCCCTACACTCTTAAACACCTCCGTCATATCCATACCCCTCTATCCCCTACACTCTGAAACACCTCTGTCATAACCATACACCTCTATCCCCTACACTCTTAAACACCGCCGTCATATCCACACCCCTCTATCCCCTACACTCCTAAACACCTCCGTCATATCCATACCCCTCTATCCCCTACACTCTTAAACACCTCCGCCACATCCATGCCCCTCTATCCCCTACACTCCTAAACACCTCCGTCATATGCATAACCCTCCACCCCCTACACTCTTAAACACCACCGTCATATCCATACCCCTCTAACCCCTGCACTCTTAAACACCTCCATCATATCCATACCCCTCCATCCCCTACACTCTTAAACACCTCCATCATATCCATACCCCTCCATCCCCTACACTCTTAAACACCTCCGTCATATCCATACACCTCCACCCCCTACACTCGTAAACACCTCCATCATATCCATACCCCTCCACTCCCTACACTCTTAAACAACTCCATCATATCCATACCCCTCTATCCCCTGCACGCCTAAACACCTCCATCATATCCATACCCCTCTATCCCCTACAATCTTAAACACCTCTGTCATATCCATACCCCTCTATCCCCTACACTCTTAAACACCTCCGTCATATCCATACCCCTCTACCCCTACACTCTTAAACACCTCCGTCATATCCATACCCCTCTATCCGCTACACTCTTAAACTCCTCCATCATATCCATACCCTTCTATCCCCTACACTCCTAAACACCTCCGTCATATCCATACCCCTCCACCCACTACACTCTTAAACACCTCCATCATATCCATACCCCTCTATCCCCTACACTCTTAAACACCTCTGTCATATCAATACCCCTCGATCTCCTACACTCCTAAACACCTCCGTCATATCCATAGCCCTCTATCCCCTACACTCTTAAACACCTCCGTCATATCCATACCCCTCCACCCCCTACACTCTTAAACACCTCCGTCATATCCATACCCCTATATCCCCTACACTCCTAAACACCTCCGTCATATCCATACCCCTCCACCCCCTACACTCTTAAACACCTCCATCATATCCATACCCCTCTATCCCCTACACTCTTAAACACCTCTGTCATATCCATACCCCTCTATCCCCTACACTCTTAAACACCTCCGTCATATCCATACCCCTCGATCTCCTACACTCCTAAACACCTCCGCCATATCCATAGCCCTCTATCCCCTACACTCTTAAACACCTCCGTCATATCCATACCGCTCCACCCCCTACACTCTTAAACACCTCCGTCATATCCATACCCCTATATCCCCTACACTCTTAAACACCTCCGTCATATCCATACCCCTCCACCCCCTACACTCTTAAACACCTCCGTCATATCCATACCACTCTATCCCCTACACTCTGAAACACCTCTGTCATAACCATACACCTCTATCCCCTACACTCTTAAACACCTCCGTCATATCCACACCCCTCTATCGCCTACACTCCTAAACACCTCCGTCATATCCATACCCCTCTATCCCCTACACTCTTAAACACCTCCGCCACATCCATGCCCCTCTATCCCCTACACTCCTAAACACCTCCGTCATATCCATAACCCTCCACCCCCTACACTCTTAAACACCACCGTCATATCCATACCCCTCTAACCCCTGCACTCTTAAACACCTCCATCATATCCATACCCCTTCATCCCCTACACTCTTAAACACCTCCGTCATATCCATACCCCTCCACCCCCTACACTCGTAAACACCTCCATCATATCCATACCCCTCCACTCCCTACACTCTTAAACACCTCCATCATATCCATACCCCTCTATCCCCTACACGCCTAAACACCTCCATCATATCCATACCCCTCGATCTCCTACACTCCTAACCACCTCCGTCATATCCATAGCCCTCTATCCCCTACACTCTTAAACACCTCCGTCATATCCATACCCCTCCACCCACTACACTCTTAAACACCTCCGTCATATCCATACCCCTATATCCCCTACACTCTTAAACACCTCCGTCATATCCATACCCCTCCACCCCCTACACTCTTAAACACCTCCGTCATATCCATACCCCTCTATCCCCTACACTCTTAAACACCTCTGTCATAACCATACACCTCTATCCCCTATACTCCTAAACACCTCCGTCATATCCATAACGCTCCACCCCCAACACTCTTAAACACCACCGTCATATCCATACCCCTCTAACCCCTGCACTCTTAAACACCTCCATGATATCCATACCCCTCCATCCCCTACACTCTTAAACACCTCCGTCATATCCACACCCCTCTATCCCCTACACTCCTAAACACCTCCGTCATATCCATACCCCTCTATCCCCTACGCTCTTAAACACCTCCGTCATATCCATACCCCTCCACCACCTACACTCTTAAACACCTCCGTCATATCCATACCCGTCTATCCCCTACACTCTTAAACACCTCCGTCATATCCATACCCGTCTATCCCCTACACTCTTAAACACCTCCGTCATATCCATACCCGTCTATCCCCTACACTCTTAGCACCTCCGTCATATCCATACCCCTCTATCCCCTACACTCCTAAACACCTCCATCATATCCATACCCCTCCAGCCTCTACACTCTTAAACACCTCCATCATATCCACACCCCTCTAACCCCTGCACTCTTAAACGCCTCCATCATATCCATACCCCTCTATCCCCTACACTCCTAAACACCTCCATCTTATCCATACCCCTCTATCCCCTACACTCCTAAACACCTCCTTCATATCTATACCCCTCCAGCCCCTACACTCTTAAACACCTCCATCATATCCATACCCCTCCACCCCCTACACTCTTAAACACCTCCATCATATCCATACCCCTCTAACCCCTGCACTCTTAAACACCTCCATCATATCCATACCCCTCTATCCCCTACACTCTTAAACACCTCCGTCATATCCATACCCCTCAAACCACTGCACTCTTAAACACCTCCATCATATCCATACCCCTCTATCCCCTACACTCTTAAAAACGTCCGTCATATCCATACCACTCTATCCCCTACACTCCTAAACACCTCCGTCATATCCATAGCCCTCTATCCCCTACACTCGTAAACACCTCCGTCATATCCATACCCCTCTATCCCCTACACTCTTAAACACCTCTGTCATATCCATGCCCCTCTAACCCCTGCACTCTTAAACACCTCCGTCATATCCATACCCCTCCACCCCCTACACTCGTAAACACCTCCATCATATCCATACCCCTCCACTCCCTACACTCTTAAACACCTCCATCAGATCCATACCCCTCTATCCCCTACACTCCTAAACACCTCCATCATATCCATACTCCTCCACCCCCTACACTCTTAAACAGCTCCATCATATCCATACCCCTCCACTCCCTACACTCTTAAACACCTCCATCATATCCATACCCCTCTATCCCCTACACGCCTAAACACCTCCATCATATCCATACCCCTCTATCCCCTACACTCTTAAACACCTCTGTCATATCCATACTCCTCTATCCCCTACACTCTTAAACACCTCCGTCATATCCATACCCCTCTATCCCCTACACTCTTAAACACCTCCGTCATATCCATACCCCTCTATCCCCTACACTCTTAAACTCCTCCATCATATCCATACCCCTCTATCCCCTACACTCCTAAACACCTCCGTCATATCCATACCCCTCCACCCACTACACTCTTAAACACCTCCATCATATCCATACCCCTCTATCCCCTACACTCTTAAACACCTCTGTCATATCCATACCCCTCGATCTCCTACACTCCTAACCACCTCCATCATATCCATAGCCTTCTATCCCCTACACTCTTAAACACCTCCGTCATGTCCATACCCCTCCACCGCCTACACTCTTAAACACCTCCGTCATATCCATACCCCTATATCCCCTACACTCTTAAACACCTCCGTCATATCCAACCCCTCCACCCCCTACACTCTTAAACACCTCCGTCATATCCATACCCCTCTATCCCCTACACTCTTAAACACCTCTGTCATAACCATACACCTCTATCCCCTACACTCCTAAACACCTCCGTCATATCCATAACGCTCCACCCCCAACACTCTTAAACACCACCGTCATATCCATACCCCTCTAACCCCTGCACTCTTAAACACCTCCATGATATCCATACCCCTCCATCCCCTACACTCTTAAACACCTCTGTCATATCCACACCCCTCTATCCCCTACACTCCTAAACACCTCCGTCATATCCATACCCCTCTATCCCCTACACTCTTAAACACCTCCATCATATCCATACCCGTCTATCCCCTACACTCCTAAACACCTCCATCATATCCATACCCCTCTATCCCCTACACTCTTAAACACCTCTGTCATATCCATACCCGTCTATCCCCTACACTCCTAAACACCTCCATCATATCCATACCCCTCTATCCCCTACGCTCTTAAACACCTCCATCATATCCATACCCGTCTATCCCCTACACTCCTAAACACCTCCATCATATCCATACCCGTCTATCCCCTACACTCTTAAACACCTCTGTCATATCCATACCCGTCTATCCCCTACACTCCTAAACACCTCCATCATATCCATACCCCTCTATCCCCTACACTCTTAAACACCTCCGTCATATCCATACCCCTCTATCCCCTACACTCCTAAACACCTCCATCATATCCATACCCCTCCACCCTCTACACTCTTAAACACCTCCATCATATCCACACCCCTCTAACCCCTGCACTCTTAAACGCCTCCATCATATCCATACCCCTCTAACCCCTGCACTCTTAAACACCTCCATCATATCCATACCCCTCTATCCCCTACACTCTTAAACACCTCCGTCATATCCATACCCCTCAAACCACTGCACTCTTAAACACCTCCATCATATCCATACCCCTCTATCCCCTGCACTCTGAAACACCTCCATCATATCCATACCCCTCTATCCCCTACACTCTTAAACACCTCCGTCATATCCATACCGGTCTATCCCCTACACTCTTAAACACCTCTGTCATATCCATACCCCTCTATCCCCTACACTCTTAAACACGTCCGTCATATCCATACCACTCTAACCCCTGCACTCTTAAACACCTCCGCCATATCCATGCCCCTCTATCCCCTACACTCCTAAACACCTCCGTCATATCCATACCCCTCCACCCCCTACACTCTTAAACACCACCGTCATATCCATACCCCTCTAACCCCTGCACTCTTAAACACCTCAATCATATCCACACCCCTCCATCCCCTACACTCTTAAACACCTCCGTCATATCCATACCCCTCCACCCCCTACACTCGTAAACACCTCCATCATATCCATACCCCTCCACTCCCTACACTATTAAACACCTCCATCATATCCATACCCCTCTATCCCCTACACTCCTAAACACCTCCATCATATCCATACCCCTCCACCCCTACACTCTTAAACACCTCCATCATATCCATACCCCTCCACCCCCTACACTCTTAAACACCTCCGTCATACCATACCCCTCTATCCCCTACACTCTTAAACACCTCTGTCATATCCATACCCCTCTATCCCCTACACTCTTAAACACCTCCGTCATATCCATACTTCTCTATCCCCTACACTCTTAAACACCTCCGTCATATCCATACCCCTCTATCCCCTACACTCTTAAACTCCTCCATCATATCCATACCCCTCTATCCCCTACACTCCTAAACACCTCCGTCATATCCATACCCCTCCACCCCCTACACTCTTAAACACCTCCATCATATCCATACCCCTCCACCCCCTACAGTCTTAAACACCTCCGTCATACCATACCCCTCTATCCCCTACACTCTTAAACACCTCTGTCATATCCATACCCCTCTATCCCCTACACTCTTAAACACCTCCGTCATATCCATACCCCTCTATCCCCTACACTCCTAAACACCTCCATCATATCCATACCCCTCCACCCTCTACACTCTTAAACACGTCCATCATATCCACACCCCTCTAACCCCTGCACTCTTAAACGCCTCCATCATATCCATACCCCTCTATCCCCTACACTCTTAAACACCTCCGTCATATCCATACCCGTCTATCCCCTACACTCTTAGCACCTCCGTCATATCCATACCCCTCTATCCCCTACACTCCTAAACACCTCCATCATATCCATACCCCTCCACCCTCTACACTCTTAAACACCTCCATCATATCCACACCCCTCTAACCCCTGCACTCTTAAACGCCTCCATCATATCCATACCCCTCTATCCCCTACACTCCTAAACACCTCCATCTTATCCATACCCCTCTATCCCCTACACTCCTAAACACCTCCTTCATATCTATACCCCTCCAGCCCCTACACTCTTAAACACCTCCATCATATCCATACCCCTCCACCCCCTACACTCTTAAACACCTCCATCATATCCATACCCCTCTAACCCCTGCACTCTTAAACACCTCCATCATATCCATACCCCTCTATCCCCTACACTCTTAAACACCTCCGTCATATCCATACCCCTCAAACCACTGCACTCTTAAACACCTCCATCATATCCATACCCCTCTATCCCCTACACTCTTAAAAACGTCCGTCATATCCATACCACTCTATCCCCTACACTCCTAAACACCTCCGTCATATCCATAGCCCTCTATCCCCTACACTCGTAAACACCTCCGTCATATCCATACCCCTCTATCCCCTACACTCTTAAACACCTCTGTCATATCCATGCCCCTCTAACCCCTGCACTCTTAAACACCTCCGTCATATCCATACCCCTCCACCCCCTACACTCGTAAACACCTCCATCATATCCATACCCCTCCACTCCCTACACTCTTAAACACCTCCATCAGATCCATACCCCTCTATCCCCTACACTCCTAAACACCTCCATCATATCCATACTCCTCCACCCCCTACACTCTTAAACAGCTCCATCATATCCATACCCCTCCACTCCCTACACTCTTAAACACCTCCATCATATCCATACCCCTCTATCCCCTACACGCCTAAACACCTCCATCATATCCATACCCCTCTATCCCCTACACTCTTAAACACCTCTGTCATATCCATACTCCTCTATCCCCTACACTCTTAAACACCTCCGTCATATCCATACCCCTCTATCCCCTACACTCTTAAACACCTCCGTCATATCCATACCCCTCTATCCCCTACACTCTTAAACTCCTCCATCATATCCATACCCCTCTATCCCCTACACTCCTAAACACCTCCGTCATATCCATACCCCTCCACCCACTACACTCTTAAACACCTCCATCATATCCATACCCCTCTATCCCCTACACTCTTAAACACCTCTGTCATATCCATACCCCTCGATCTCCTACACTCCTAACCACCTCCGTCATATCCATACCCGTCTATCCCCTACACTCTTAAACACCTCCGTCATATCCATACCCGTCTATCCCCTACACTCTTAAACACCTCCGTCATATCCATACCCGTCTATCCCCTACACTCTTAGCACCTCCGTCATATCCATACCCCTCTATCCCCTACACTCCTAAACACCTCCATCATATCCATACCCCTCCACCCTCTACACTCTTAAACACCTCCATCATATCCACACCCCTCTAACCCCTGCACTCTTAAACGCCTCCATCATATCCATACCCCTCTATCCCCTACACTCCTAAACACCTCCATCTTATCCATACCCCTCTATCCCCTACACTCCTAAACACCTCCTTCATATCTATACCCCTCCAGCCCCTACACTCTTAAACACCTCCATCATATCCATACCCCTCCACCCCCTACACTCTTAAACAGCTCCATCATATCCATACCCCTCTAACCCCTGCACTCTTAAACACCTCCATCATATCCATACCCCTCTATCCCCTACACTCTTAAACACCTCCGTCATATCCATACCCCTCAAACCACTGCACTCTTAAACACCTCCATCATATCCATACCCCTCTATCCCCTACACTCTTAAAAACGTCCGTCATATCCATACCACTCTATCCCCTACACTCCTAAACACCTCCGTCATATCCATAGCCCTCTATCCCCTACACTCGTAAACACCTCCGTCATATCCATACCCCTCTATCCCCTACACTCTTAAACACCTCTGTCATATCCATGCCCCTCTAACCCCTGCACTCTTAAACACCTCCGTCATATCCATACCCCTCCACCCCCTACACTCGTAAACACCTCCATCATATCCATACCCCTCCACTCCCTACACTCTTAAACACCTCCATCAGATCCATACCCCTCTATCCCCTACACTCCTAAACACCTCCATCATATCCATACTCCTCCACCCCCTACACTCTTAAACAGCTCCATCATATCCATACCCCTCCACTCCCTACACTCTTAAACACCTCCATCATATCCATACCACCTCTATCCCCTACACGCCTAAACACCTCCATCATATCCATACCCCTCTATCCCCTACACTCTTAAACACCTCTGTCATATCCATACTCCTCTATCCCCTACACACTTAAACACCTCCGTCATATCCATACCCCTCTATCCCCTACACTCTTAAACACCTCCGTCATATCCATACCCCTCTATCCCCTACACTCCTAAACACCTCCGTCATATCCATACCCCTCCACCCACTACACTCTTAAACACCTCCATCATATCCATACCCCTCTATCCCCTACACTCTTAAACACCTCTGTCATATCCATACCCCTCGATCTCCTACACTCCTAACCACCTCCATCATATCCATAGCCCTCTATCCCCTACACTCTTAAACACCTCCGTCATGTCCATACCCCTCCACCGCCTACACTCTTAAACACCTCCGTCATATCCATACCCCTATATCCCCTACACTCTTAAACACCTCCGTCATATCCATACCCCTCCACCCCCTACACTCTTAAACACCTCCGTCATATCCATACCCCTCTATCCCCTACACTCTTAAACACCTCTGTCATAACCATACACCTCTATCCCCTACACTCCTAAACACCTCCGTCATATCCATAACGCTCCACCCCCAACACTCTTAAACACCACCGTCATATCCATACCCCTCTAACCCCTGCACTCTTAAACACCTCCATGATATCCATACCCCTCCATCCCCTACACTCTTAAACACCTCTGTCATATCCACACCCCTCTATCCCCTACACTCCTAAACACCTCCGTCATATCCATACCCCTCTATCCCCTACACTCTTAAACACCTCCATCATATCCATACCCGTCTATCCCCTACACTCCTAAACACCTCCATCATATCCATACCCCTCTATCCCCTACACTCTTAAACACCTCTGTCATATCCATACCCGTCTATCCCCTACACTCCTAAACACCTCCATCATATCCATACCCCTCTATCCCCTACGCTCTTAAACACCTCCATCATATCCATACCCGTCTATCCCCTACACTCCTAAACACCTCCATCATATCCATACCCGTCTATCCCCTACACTCTTAAACACCTCTGTCATATCCATACCCGTCTATCCCCTACACTCCTAAACACCTCCATCATATCCATACCCCTCTATCCCCTACACTCTTAAACACCTCCGTCATATCCATACCCCTCTATCCCCTACACTCCTAAACACCTCCATCATATCCATACCCCTCCACCCTCTACACTCTTAAACACCTCCATCATATCCACACCCCTCTAACCCCTGCACTCTTAAACGCCTCCATCATATCCATACCCCTCTAACCCCTGCACTCTTAAACACCTCCATCATATCCATACCCCTCTATCCCCTACACTCTTAAACACCTCCGTCATATCCATACCCCTCAAACCACTGCACTCTTAAACACCTCCATCATATCCATACCCCTCTATCCCCTGCACTCTGAAACACCTCCATCATATCCATACCCCTCTATCCCCTACACTCTTAAACACCTCCGTCATATCCATACCGGTCTATCCCCTACACTCTTAAACACCTCTGTCATATCCATACCCCTCTATCCCCTACACTCTTAAACACGTCCGTCATATCCATACCACTCTAACCCCTGCACTCTTAAACACCTCCGCCATATCCATGCCCCTCTATCCCCTACACTCCTAAACACCTCCGTCATATCCATACCCCTCCACCCCCTACACTCTTAAACACCACCGTCATATCCATACCCCTCTAACCCCTGCACTCTTAAACACCTCCATCATATCCACACCCCTCCATCCCCTACACTCTTAAACACCTCCGTCATATCCATACCCCTCCACCCCCTACACTCGTAAACACCTCCATCATATCCATACCCCTCCACTCCCTACACTATTAAACACCTCCATCATATCCATACCCCTCTATCCCCTACACTCCTAAACACCTCCATCATATCCATACCCCTCCACCCCTACACTCTTAAACACCTCCATCATATCCATACCCCTCCACCCCCTACACTCTTAAACACCTCCGTCATACCATACCCCTCTATCCCCTACACTCTTAAACACCTCTGTCATATCCATACCCCTCTATCCCCTACACTCTTAAACACCTCCGTCATATCCATACTTCTCTATCCCCTACACTCTTAAACACCTCCGTCATATCCATACCCCTCTGTCCCCTACACTCTTAAACTCCTCCATCATATCCATACCCCTCTATCCCCTACACTCCTAAACACCTCCATCATATCCATACCCCTCCACCCTCTACACTCTTAAACACGTCCATCATATCCACACCCCTCTAACCCCTGCACTCTTAAACGCCTCCATCATATCCATACCCCTCTATCCCCTACACTCCTAAACACCTCCATCTTCTCCATACCCCTCTATCCCCTACACTCCTAAACACCTCCGTCATATCTATACCCCTCCACCCCCTACACTCTTAAACAGCTCCATCATATCCATACCCCTCCACCCCCTACACTCTTAAACACCTCCATCATATCCATACCCCTCTATCCCCTACACTCTTAAACACCTCTGTCATATCCATACCCGTCTATCCCCTACACTCCTAAACACCTCCATCATATCCATACCCCTCTATCCCCTACACTCTTAAACACCTCCGTCATATCCATACCCCTCTATCCCCTACACTCCTAAACACCTCCATCATATCCATACCCCTCCACCCTCTACACTCTTAAACACCTCCATCATATCCACACCCCTCTAATCCCTGCACTCTTAAACGCCTCCATCATATCCATACCCCTCTAACCCCTGCACTCTTAAACACCTCCATCATATCCATACCCCTCTATCCCCTACACTCTTAAACACCTCCGTCATATCCATACCCCTCAAACCACTGCACTCTTAAACACCTCCATCATATCCATACCCCTCTATCCCCTGCACTCTGAAACACCTCCATCATATCCATACCCCTCTATCCCCTACACTCTTAAACACCTCCGTCATATCCATACCGGTCTATCCCCTACACTCTTAAACACCTCTGTCATATCCATACCCCTCTATCCCCTACACTCTTAAACACGTCCGTCATATCCATACCACTCTAACCCCTGCACTCTTAAACACCTCCGCCATATCCATGCCCCTCTATCCCCTACACTCCTAAACACCTCCGTCATATCCATACCCCTCCACCCCCTACACTCTTAAACACCACCGTCATATCCATACCCCTCTAACCCCTGCACTCTTAAACACCTCCATCATATCCACACCCCTCCATCCCCTACACTCTTAAACACCTCCGTCATATCCATACCCCTCCACCCCCTACACTCGTAAACACCTCCATCATATCCATACCCCTCCACTCCCTACACTATTAAACACCTCCATCATATCCATACCCCTCTATCCCCTACACTCCTAAACACCTCCATCATATCCATACCCCTCCACCCCTACACTCTTAAACACCTCCATCATATCCATACCCCTCCACCCCCTACACTCTTAAACACCTCCGTCATACCATACCCCTCTATCCCCTACACTCTTAAACACCTCTGTCATATCCATACCCCTCTATCCCCTACACTCTTAAACACCTCCGTCATATCCATACTTCTCTATCCCCTACACTCTTAAACACCTCCGTCATATCCATACCCCTCTGTCCCCTACACTCTTAAACTCCTCCATCATATCCATACCCCTCTATCCCCTACACTCCTAAACACCTCCATCATATCCATACCCCTCCACCCTCTACACTCTTAAACACGTCCATCATATCCACACCCCTCTAACCCCTGCACTCTTAAACGCCTCCATCATATCCATACCCCTCTATCCCCTACACTCCTAAACACCTCCATCTTCTCCATACCCCTCTATCCCCTACACTCCTAAACACCTCCGTCATATCTATACCCCTCCACCCCCTACACTCTTAAACAGCTCCATCATATCCATACCCCTCCACCCCCTACACTCTTAAACACCTCCATCATATCCATACCCCTCTATCCCCTACACTCTTACACACCTCCGTCATATCCATACCCCTCTAACCCCTGCACTCTTAAACACCTCCGTCATATCCATACCACTCCACCCCCTACAATCTTAAACACCTCCGTCATATCCATACCCGTCTATCCCCTACACTCTTAAACACCTCCGTCATATCCATACCCCTCTATCCCCTACACTCTTAAACACCTCCGTCATATCCATACCCCTCCACCCCCTACACTCTTAAACACCTCCGTCATATCCATACCCCTCTATCCCCTACACGCCCAAACACCTCCGTCATATCCATACCCCTCTACCCCCTACACTCTTAGCACCTCCGTCATATCCACACCCCTCTATCCCCTACACTCCTAAACACCTCCATCATATCCATACCCCTCCACCCTCTACACTCTTAAACACCTCCATCATATCCACACCCCTCTAACCCCTGCACTCTTAAACGCCTCCATCATATCCATACCCCTCTATCCCCTACACTCCTAAACACCTCCATCTTATCCATACCCCTCTATCCCCTACACTACTAAACACCTCCGTCATATCTATACCCCTCCACCCCCTACACTCTTAAACACCTCCATCATATCCATCCCACTCCACCCCCTACACTCTTAAACACCTCCATGATATCCATACCCCTCTAACCCCTGCACTCTTAAACACCTCCATCATATCCATACCCCTCTATCCCCTACACTCTTAAACACCTCCGTCATATCCATACCCCTCTAACCCCTGCACTCTTAAACACCTCCATCATATCCATACCCCTCTATCCCCTACACTCTTAAACACCTCCGTCATATCCATACCCCTCTATCCCCTACACTCTTAAACACCTCCGTCATATCCATACCCCTCTATCCCCTACACTCGTAAACACCTCCGTCATATCCATACCCCTCTATCCCCTACACTCTTAAACACCTCCGTCATATCCAGACCCCTCTATCCGCTACACTCTTAAACACCTCTGTCATATCCATAGCCCTCTATCCCCTACACTCGTAAACACCTCCACCATATCAGTGCCCCTCTATCCCCTACACTCCTAAACACCTCCGTCATATCCATACCCCTCCACCCCCTACACTCTTAAACACCACCGTCATATCCATACCCCTCTAACCCCTGCACTCTTAAACACCTCCATCATATCCATACCCCTCCATCCCCTACACTCTTAAACACCTCCGTCATATCCATACCCCTCCACCCCCTACACTCGTAAACACCTCCTTCATATTCATACCCCTCTATCCCCTACACTCCTAAACACCTCCATCATATCCATACTCCTCCACCCCCTACACTCTTAAACACCTCCATCATATCCATACCCCTCCACCCCCTACACTCTTAAACACCTCTGTCATATCCAAACCCCTCTATCCCCTACACTCTTAAACACCTCCGTCATATCCATACCCCTCTATCCCCTACACTCTTAAACACCTCCGTCATATCCATACCCCTCTATCCCCTACACTCTTAAACTCCTCCATCATATCCATACCCCTCTATCCCCTACACTCCTAAACACCTCCGTCATATCCATACCCCTCCACCCCCTACACTCTTAAACACCTCCATCATATCCATACCCCTCTATCCCCTACACTCTTAAACACCTCTGTCATATCCATACCCCTCTATCCCCTACACTCTTAAACACCTCCGTCATATCCATACCCCTCGATCTCCTACACTCCTAAACACCTCCGTCATAACCATAGCCCTCTATCCCCTACACTCTTAAACACCTCCGTCATATCCATACCCCTCCACCCCCTACACTCTTAAACACCTCCGTCATATCCATACCCCTCCACCCCCTACACTCTTAAACACCTCCGTCATATCCATACCCCTCTATCCCCTACACTCTTAAACACCTCTGTCATAACCATACACCTCTATCCCCTACACTCTTAAACACCTCCGTCATATCCACACCCCTCTATCCCCTACAGTCCTAAACACCTCCGTCATATCCATACCCCTCTATCCCCTACACTCTTTAACACCTCCGCCACATCCATGCCCCTCTATCCCCTACACTCCTAAACACCTCCGTCATATCCATAACCCTCCACCCCCTACTCTCTTAAACATCACCGTCATATCCATACCCCTCTAACCCCTGCACTCTTAAACACCTCCATCATATCCATACCCCTCCATCCCCTACACTCTTAAACACCTCCGTCATATCCATACCCCTCCACCCCCTACACTCGTAAACACCTCCATCATATTCATACCCCTCCACTCCCTACACTCTTAAACACCTCCATCATATCCATACCCCTCTATCCCCTACACTCCTAAACACCTCCATCATATCCATACTCCTCCACCCCCTACACTCTTAAACACCTCCATCATATCCATACCCCTCCACCCCCTACACTCTTAAACACCTCCGTCATACCATACCCCTCTATCCCCTACACTCTTAAACACCTCCGTCATATCCATACCCCTCCACCCCCTACACTCTTAAACACCTCCGTCATATCCATACCCCTATATCCCCTACACTCTTAAACACCTCCGTCATATCCATACCCCTCCACCCCCTACACTCTTAAACACCTCCGTCATATCCATACCCCTCTATCCACTACACTCTTAAACACCTCTGTCATAACCATACACCTCTATCCCCTACACTCCTAAACACCTCCGTCATATCCATAACCCTCCACCCCCTACACTCTTAAACACCACCGTCATATCCATACCCCTCTAACCCCTGCACTCTTAAACACCTCCATCATATCCATACCCCTCCATCCCCTACACTCTTAAAAACATCCGTCATATCCATACCCCTCCACCCCCTACACTCGTAAACACCTCCATCATATCCAGACCCCTCCACTCCCTACACTCTTAAACACCTCGATCATATCCATACCACTCTATCCCCTACACTCCTAAACACCTCCATCATATCCATACCCCTCTATCCCCTACACTCTTAAACACCTCCGTCATATCCAGACCCCTCTATCCGCTACACTCTTAAACACCTCTGTCATATCCATAGCCCTCTATCCCCTACACTCGTAAACACCTCCACCATATCAGTGCCCCTCTATCCCCTACACTCCTAAACACCTCCGTCATATCCATACCCCTCCACCCCCTACACTCTTAAACACCACCGTCATATCCATACACCTCTAACCCCTGCACTCTTAAACACCTCCATCATATCCATACCCCTCCATCCCCTACACTCTTAAACACCTCCGTCATATCCATACCCCTCCACCCCCTACACTCGTAAACACCTCCTTCATATTCATACCCCTCCACTCCCTACACTCTTAAACACCTCCATCATATCCATACCCCTCTATCCCCTACACTCCTAAACACCTCCATCATATCCATACTCCTCCACCCCCTACACTCTTAAACACCTCCATCATATCCATACCCCTCCACCCCCTACACTCTTAAACACCTCCGTCATACCATACCCCTCTATCCCCTACACTCTTAAACACCTCTGTCATATCCAAACCCCTCTATCCCCTACACTCTTAAACACCTCCGTCATATCCATACCCCTCTATCCCCTACACTCTTAAACACCTCCGTCATATCCATACCCCTCTATACCCTACACTCTTAAACTCCTCCATCATATCCATACCCCTCTATCCCCTACACTCCTAAACACCTCCGTCATATCCATACCCCTCCTCCCCTACACTCTTAAACACCTCCATCATATCCATACCCCTCTATCCCCTACACTCTTAAACACCTCTGTCATATCCATACCCCTCTATCCCCTACACTCTTAAACACCTCCGTCATATCCATACCCCTCGATCTCCTACACTCCTAAACACCTCCGTCATATCCATAGCCCTCTATCCCCTACACTCTTAAACACCTCCGTCATATCCATACCCCTCCACCCCCTACACTCTTAAACACCTCTGTCATATCCATACCCCTCCACCCCCTACACTCTTAAACACCTCCGTCATATCCATACCCCTCTATCCCCTACACTCTTAAACACCTCTGTCATAACCATACACCTCTATCCCCTACACTCTTAAACACCTCCGTCATATCCACACCCCTCTATCCTCTACAGTCCTAAACACCTCCGTCATATCCATACCCCTCTATCCCCTACACTCTTAAACACCTCCGCCACATCCATGCCCCTCTATCCCCTACACTACTAAACACCTCCGTCATATCCATAACCCTCCACCCCCTACTCTCTTAAACATCACCGTCATATCCATACCCCTCTAAGCCCTGCACTCTTAAACACCTCCATCATATCCATACCCCTCCATCCCCTACACTCTTAAACACCTCCGTCATATCCATACCCCTCCACCCCCTACACTCGTAAACACCTCCGTCATATTCATACCCCTCCACTCCCTACACTCTTAAACACCTCCATCATATCCATACCCCTCTATCCCCTACACTCCTAAACACCTCCATCATATCCATACTCCTCCACCCCATACACTCTTAAACACCTCTATCATATCCATACACCTCCACCCCCTACACTCTTAAACACCTCCGTCATACCATATCCCTCTATCCCCTACACTCTTAAACACCTCTGTCATATCCAAACCCCTCTATCCCCTACACTCTTAAACACCTCCGTCATATCCATACCCCTCTATCCCCTACACTCTTAAACACCTCCGTCATATCCATACCCCTCGATCTCCTACACTCCTAAACACCTCCGTCATATCCATAGCCCTCTATCCCCTACACTCTTAAACACCTCCGTCATATCCATACCCCTCCACCCCCTACACTCTTAAACACCTCCGTCATATCCATACCCCTCCACCCCCTACACTCTTAAACACCTCCGTCATATCCATACCCCTCTATCCCCTACACTCTTAAACACCTCTGTCATAACCATACACCTCTATCCCCTACACTCTTAAACACCTCCGTCATATCCATACCCCTCCACCCCCTACACTCTTAAACACCTCCGTCATATCCACACCCCTCTATCCCCTACACTCCTAAACACCTCCGTCATATCCATACCCCTCTATCCCCTACACTCTTAAACACCTCCGCCACATCCATGCCCCTCTATCCCCTACACTCCTAAACACCTCCGTCATATCCATAACCCTCCACCCCCTACTCTCTTAAACATCACCGTCATATCCATACCCCTCTAACCCCTGCACTCTTAAACACCTCCATCATATCCATACCCCTCCATCCCCTACACTCTTAAACACCTCCGTCATATCCACACCCCTCTATCCCCTACACTCCTAAACACCTCCATCATATCCATACTCCTCCACCCCCTACACTCTTAAACACCTCCATCATATCCATACCCCTCCACCCCCTACACTCTTAAACACCTCCGTCATACCATACCCCTCTATCCCCTACACTCTTAAACACCTCTGTCATATCCAAACCCCTCTATCCCCTACACTCTTAAACACCTCCGTCATATCCATAGCCCTCTATCCCCTACACTCTTAAACTCCTCCATCATATCCATACCCCTCTATCCCCTACACTCCTAAACACCTCCGTCATATCCATACCCCTCCACCCCCTACACTCTTAAACACCTCCATCATATCCATACCCCTCTATCCCCTACACTCTTAAACACCTCTGTCATATCCATACCCCTCTATCCCCTACACTCTTAAACACCTCCGTCATATCCATACTCCTCGATCTCCTACACTCCTAAACACCTCCGTCATATCCATAGCCCTCTATCCCCTACACTCTTAAACACCTCCGTCATATCCATACCCCTCCACCCCCTACACTCTTAAACACCTCCGTCATATCCATACCCCTCCACCCCCTACACTCTTAAACACCTACGTCATATCCATACCCCTCTATCCCCTACACTCTTAAACACCTCTGTCATAACCATACACCTCTATCCCCTACACTCTTAAACACCTCCGTCATATCCACACCGCTCTATCCCCTACACTCCTAAACACCTCCGTCATATCCATACCCCTCTATCCCCTACACTCTTAAACACCTCCGCCGCATCCATGCCCCTCTATCCCCTACACTCCTAAACACCTCCGTCATATCCATAACCCTCCACCCCCTACTCTCTTAAACATCACCGTCATATCCATACCCCTCTAACCCCTGCACTCTTAAACACCTCCATCATATCCATACCGCTCCATCCCCTACACTCTTAAACACCTCCGTCATATCCATACCCCTCCACCCCCTACACTCGTAAACACCTCCATCATATCCATACCCCTCCACTTCCTACACTCTAAAACACCTCCATCATATCCATACCCCTCTATCCCCTACACTCCTAAACACCTCCATCATATCCATACCCCTATATCCCCTACACTCTTAAACACCTCTGTCATATCCATACCCCTCTATCCCCTACACTCTTAAACACCTCCGTCATATCCAGACCCCTATATCCCCTACACTCTTAAACACCTCCGTCATATCCATACCCCTCTATCCCCTACACTCTTAAACTCCTCCATCATATCCATACCCCTCTATCCACTACACTACTAAACAACTCCGTCATATCCATACCCCTCCACCCCCTACACTCTTAAACACCTCCATCATATCCATACCCCTCTATCCCCTACACTCTTAAACACCTCCGTCATATCCATAGCCCTCTATCCCCTACACTCTTAAACACCTCCGTCATATCCATACCCCTCCACCCCCTACACTCTTAAACACCTCCGTCATATCCATACCCCTATATCCCCTACACTCTTAAACACCTCCGTCATATCCATACCCCTCCACCACCTACACTCATAAACACCTCCGTCATATCCATACCCCTCTATCCCCTACACTCTTAAACACCTCTGTCATAACCATACACCTCTATCCCCTACACTCTTAAACACCTCTGTCATATCCATACCCCTCTATCCCCTACACTCTTAAACACCTCCGTCATATCCATACCCCTCGATCACCTACACTCCTAAACACCTCCGTCATATCCATAGCCCTCTATCCCCTACACTCTTAAACACCTCCGTCATATCCATACCCCTCCACCCCTCTACACTCTTAAACACCTCCGTCATATCCATACCCCTATATCCCCTACACTCTTAAACACCTCCGTCATATCCATACCCCTCCACCCCCTACACTCTTAAACACCTCCGTCATATCCATACCCCTCTATCCCCTACACTCTTAAACACCTCCGTCATATCCATAGCCCTCTATCCCCTACACTCTTAAACTCCTCCATCATATCCATACCCCTCTATCCCCTACACTCCTAAACACCTCCGTCATATCCATACCCCTCCACCCCCTACACTCTTAAACACCTCCATCATATCCATACCCCTCTATCCCCTACACTCTTAAACACCTCTGTCATATCCATACCCCTCTATCCCCTACACTCTTAAACACCTCCGTCATATCCATACTCCTCGATCTCCTACACTCCTAAACACCTCCGTCATATCCATAGCCCTCTATCCCCTACACTCTTAAACACCTCCGTCATATCCATACCCCTCCACCCCCTACACTCTTAAACACCTCCGTCATATCCATACCCCTCCACCCCCTACACTCTTAAACACCTACGTCATATCCATACCTCTCTATCCCCTACACTCTTAAACACCTCTGTCATAACCATACACCTCTATCCCCTACACTCTTAAACACCTCCGTCATATCCACACCGCTCTATCCCCTACACTCCTAAACACCTCCGTCATATCCATACCCCTCTATCCCCTACACTCTTAAACACCTCCGCCGCATCCATGCCCCTCTATCCCCTACACTCCTAAACACCTCCGTCATATCCATAACCCTCCACCCCCTACTCTCTTAAACATCACCGTCATATCCATACCCCTCTAACCCCTGCACTCTTAAACACCTCCATCATATCCATACCGCTCCATCCCCTACACTCTTAAACACCTCCGTCATATCCATACCCCTCCACCCCCTACACTCGTAAACACCTCCATCATATCCATACCCCTCCACTTCCTACACTCTAAAACACCTCCATCATATCCATACCCCTCTATCCCCTACACTCCTAAACACCTCCATCATATCCATACCCCTATATCCCCTACACTCTTAAACACCTCTGTCATATCCATACCCCTCTATCCCCTACACTCTTAAACACCTCCGTCATATCCAGACCCCTATATCCCCTACACTCTTAAACACCTCCGTCATATCCATACCCCTCTATCCCCTACACTCTTAAACTCCTCCATCATATCCATACCCCTCTATCCACTACACTACTAAACAACTCCGTCATATCCATACCCCTCCACCCCCTACACTCTTAAACACCTCCATCATATCCATACCCCTCTATCCCCTACACTCTTAAACACCTCCGTCATATCCATAGCCCTCTATCCCCTACACTCTTAAACACCTCCGTCATATCCATACCCCTCCACCCCCTACACTCTTAAACACCTCCGTCATATCCATACCCCTATATCCCCTACACTCTTAAACACCTCCGTCATATCCATACCCCTCCACCACCTACACTCATAAACACCTCCGTCATATCCATACCCCTCTATCCCCTACACTCTTAAACACCTCTGTCATAACCATACACCTCTATCCCCTACACTCTTAAACACCTCTGTCATATCCATACCCCTCTATCCCCTACACTCTTAAACACCTCCGTCATATCCATACCCCTCGATCACCTACACTCCTAAACACCTCCGTCATATCCATAGCCCTCTATCCCCTACACTCTTAAACACCTCCGTCATATCCATACCCCTCCACCCCTCTACACTCTTAAACACCTCCGTCATATCCATACCCCTATATCCCCTACACTCTTAAACACCTCCGTCATATCCATACCCCTCCACCCCCTACACTCTTAAACACCTCCGTCATATCCATACCCCTCTATCCCCTACACTCTTAAACACCTCTGTCATAACAATACACCTCTATCCCCTACACTCTTAAACACCTCCGTCATATCCACACCCCTCTATCCCCTACACTCCTAAACAACTCCGTCATATCCATACCCCTCTATCCCCTACACTCTTAAACACCTCCGCCACATCCATGCCCCTCTATCCCCTACACTCCTAAACACCTCCGTCATATCCATAACCCTCCACCCCCTACTCTCTTAAACATCACCGTCATATCCATACCCCTCTAACCCCTGCACTCTTAAACACCTCCATCATATCCATACCCCTCCATCCCCTACACTCTTAAACACCTCCGTCATATCCATACCCCTCCACCCCCTACACTCGTAAACACCTCCATCATATCCATACCCCTCCACTTCCTACACTCTAAAACACCTCCATCATATCCATACCCCTCTATCCCCTACACTCCTAAACACCTCCATCATATCCATACCCCTATATCCCCTACACTCTTAAACACCTCTGTCATATCCATACCCCTCTATCCCCTACACTCTTAAACACCTCCGTCATATCCAGACCCCTATATCCCCTACACTCTTAAACACCTCCGTCATATCCATACCCCTCTATCCCCTACACTCTTAAACTCCTCCATCATATCCATACCCCTCTATCCACTACACTCCTAAACAACTCCGTCATATCCATACCCCTCCACCCCCTACACTCTTAAACACCTCCATGATATCCATACCCCTCTATCCCCTACACTCTTAAACACCTCCGTCATATCCATAGCCCTCTATCCCCTACACTCTTAAACACCTCCGTCATATCCATACCCCTCCACCCCCTACACTCTTAAACACCTCCGTCATATCCATACCCCTATATCCCCTACACTCTTAAACACCTCCGTCATATCCATACCCCTCCACCCCCTACACTCATAAACACCTCCGTCATATCCATACCCCTCTATCCCCTACACTCTTAAACACCTCTGTCATAACCATACACCTCTATCCCCTACACTCTTAAACACCTCTGTCATATCCATACCCCTCTATCCCCTACACTCTTAAACACCTCCGTCATATCCATACCCCTCGCTCACCTACACTCCTAAACACCTCCGTCATATCCATAGCCCTCTATCCCCTACACTCTTAAACACCTCCGTCATATCCATACCCCTCCACCCCTCTACACTCTTAAACACCTCCGTCATATCCATACCCCTATATCCCCTACACTCTTAAACACCTCCGTCATATCCATACCCCTCTATCCCCTACTCTCGTAAACACCTCCATCATATCCATACCCCTCCACTCACTGCACTCTTAAACACCTCCATCATATCCATACCCCTCTATCCCCTACACTCCTAAGCACCTCCATCATATCCATACCCCTCTATCCCCTACACTCTTAAACACCTCTGTCATATCCATACCCCTCTATCCCCTACACTCTTAAACACCTCTGTCATATCCATACCCCTCTATCCCCTACACTCTTAAACACCTCCGTCATATCCATACCCCTCGATCACCTACACTCCTAAACACCTCCGTCATATCCATAGCCCTCTATCCCCTACACTCTTAAACACCTCCGTCATATCCATACCCCTCCACCCCTCTACACTCTTAAACACCTCCGTCATATCCATACCCCTATATCCCCTACACTCTTAAACACCTCCGTCATATCCATACCCCTCTATCCCCTACTCTCGTAAACACCTCCATCATATCCATACCCCTCCACTCCCTGCACTCTTAAACACCTCCATCATATCCATACCCCTCTATCCCCTACACTCCTAAACACCTCCATCATATCCATACCCCTCTATCCCCTACACTCTTAAACACCTCCGTCATATCCATACCCCTCTATCCCCTACACTCTTAAACACCTCTGTCATAACCATACACCTCTATCCCCTACACTCTTAAACACCTCTGTCATATCCATACCCCTCTATCCCCTACACTCTTAAACACCTCCGTCATATCCATACCCATCGATCACCTACACTCCTAAACACCTCCGTCATATCCATAGCCCTCTATCCCCTACACTCTTAAACACCTCCGTCATATCCATACCCCTCCACCCCTCTACACTCTTAAACACCTCCGTCATATCCATACCCCTATATCCCCTACACTCTTAAACACCTCCGTCATATCCATACCCCTCCACCCCCTACACTCTTAAACACCTCCGTCATATCCATACCCCTCTATCCCCTACACTCTTAAACACCTCTGTCATAACAATACACCTCTATCCCCTACACTCTTAAACACCTCCGTCATATCGACACCCCTCTATCCCCTACACTCCTAAACAACTCCGTCATATCCATACCCCTCTATCCCCTACACTCTTAAACACCTCCGCCACATCCATGCCCCTCTATCCCCTACACTCCTAAACACCTCCGTCATATCCATAACCCTCCACCCCCTACTCTCTTAAACATCACCGTCATATCCATACCCCTCTAACCCCTGCACTCTTAAGCACCTCCATCATATCCATACCCCTCCATCCCCTACACTCTTAAACACCTCTGTCATATCCATACCCCTCCACCCCCTACACTCGTAAACACCTCCATCATATCCATACCCCTCCACTTCCTACACTCTAAAACACCTCCATCATATCCATACCCCTCTATCCCCTACACTCCTAAACACCTCCGTCATATCCATACCCCTCCACCACCTACACTCATAAACACCTCCGTCATATCCATACCCCTCTATCCCCTACACTCTTAAACACCTCTGTCATAACCATACACCTCTATCCCCTACACTCTTAAACACCTCTGTCATATCCATACCCCTCTATCCCCTACACTCTTAAACACCTCCGTCATATCCATACCCCTCGATCACCTACACTCCTAAACACCTCCGTCATATCCATAGCCCTCTATCCCCTACACTCTTAAACACCTCCGTCATATCCATACCCCTCCACCCCTCTACACTCTTAAACACCTCCGTCATATCCATACCCCTATATCCCCTACACTCTTAAACACCTCCGTCATATCCATACCCCTCCACCCCCTACACTCTTAAACACCTCCGTCATATCCATACCCCTCTATCCCCTACACTCTTAAACACCTCCGTCATATCCATAGCCCTCTATCCCCTACACTCTTAAACTCCTCCATCATATCCATACCCCTCTATCCCCTACACTCCTAAACACCTCCGTCATATCCATACCCCTCCACCCCCTACACTCTTAAACACCTCCATCATATCCATACCCCTCTATCCCCTACACTCTTAAACACCTCTGTCATATCCATACCCCTCTATCCCCTACACTCTTAAACACCTCCGTCATATCCATACTCCTCGATCTCCTACACTCCTAAACACCTCCGTCATATCCATAGCCCTCTATCCCCTACACTCTTAAACACCTCCGTCATATCCATACCCCTCCACCCCCTACACTCTTAAACACCTCCGTCATATCCATACCCCTCCACCCCCTACACTCTTAAACACCTACGTCATATCCATACCCCTCTATCCCCTACACTCTTAAACACCTCTGTCATAACCATACACCTCTATCCCCTACACTCTTAAACACCTCCGTCATATCCACACCGCTCTATCCCCTACACTCCTAAACACCTCCGTCATATCCATACCCCTCTATCCCCTACACTCTTAAACACCTCCGCCGCATCCATGCCCCTCTATCCCCTACACTCCTAAACACCTCCGTCATATCCATAACCCTCCACCCCCTACTCTCTTAAACATCACCGTCATATCCATACCCCTCTAACCCCTGCACTCTTAAACACCTCCATCATATCCATACCGCTCCATCCCCTACACTCTTAAACACCTCCGTCATATCCATACCCCTCCACCCCCTACACTCGTAAACACCTCCATCATATCCATACCCCTCCACTTCCTACACTCTAAAACACCTCCATCATATCCATACCCCTCTATCCCCTACACTCCTAAACACCTCCATCATATCCATACCCCTATATCCCCTACACTCTTAAACACCTCTGTCATATCCATACCCCTCTATCCCCTACACTCTTAAACACCTCCGTCATATCCAGACCCCTATATCCCCTACACTCTTAAACACCTCCGTCATATCCATACCCCTCTATCCCCTACACTCTTAAACTCCTCCATCATATCCATACCCCTCTATCCACTACACTACTAAACAACTCCGTCATATCCATACCACTCCACCCCCTACACTCTTAAACACCTCCATCATATCCATACCCCTCTATCCCCTACACTCTTAAACACCTCCGTCATATCCATAGCCCTCTATCCCCTACACTCTTAAACACCTCCGTCATATCCATACCCCTCCACCCCCTACACTCTTAAACACCTCCGTCATATCCATACCCCTATATCCCCTACACTCTTAAACACCTCCGTCATATCCATACCCCTCCACCACCTACACTCATAAACACCTCCGTCATATCCATACCCCTCTATCCCCTACACTCTTAAACACCTCTGTCATAACCATACACCTCTATCCCCTACACTCTTAAACACCTCTGTCATATCCATACCCCTCTATCCCCTACACTCTTAAACACCTCCGTCATATCCATACCCCTCGATCACCTACACTCCTAAACACCTCCGTCATATCCATAGCCCTCTATCCCCTACACTCTTAAACACCTCCGTCATATCCATACCCCTCCACCCCTCTACACTCTTAAACACCTCCGTCATATCCATACCCCTATATCCCCTACACTCTTAAACACCTCCGTCATATCCATACCCCTCCACCCCCTACACTCTTAAACACCTCCGTCATATCCATACCCCTCTATCCCCTACACTCTTAAACACCTCTGTCATAACAATACACCTCTATCCCCTACACTCTTAAACACCTCCGTCATATCCACACCCCTCTATCCCCTACACTCCTAAACAACTCCGTCATATCCATACCCCTCTATCCCCTACACTCTTAAACACCTCCGCCACATCCATGCCCCTCTATCCCCTACACTCCTAAACACCTCCGTCATATCCATAACCCTCCACCCCCTACTCTCTTAAACATCACCGTCATATCCATACCCCTCTAACCCCTGCACTCTTAAACACCTCCATCATATCCATACCCCTCCATCCCCTACACTCTTAAACACCTCCGTCATATCCATACCCCTCCACCCCCTACACTCGTAAACACCTCCATCATATCCATACCCCTCCACTTCCTACACTCTAAAACACCTCCATCATATCCATACCCCTCTATCCCCTACACTCCTAAACACCTCCATCATATCCATACCCCTATATCCCCTACACTCTTAAACACCTCTGTCATATCCATACCCCTCTATCCCCTACACTCTTAAACACCTCCGTCATATCCAGACCCCTATATCCCCTACACTCTTAAACACCTCCGTCATATCCATACCCCTCTATCCCCTACACTCTTAAACTCCTCCATCATATCCATACCCCTCTATCCACTACACTCCTAAACAACTCCGTCATATCCATACCCCTCCACCCCCTACACTCTTAAACACCTCCATGATATCCATACCCCTCTATCCCCTACACTCTTAAACACCTCCGTCATATCCATAGCCCTCTATCCCCTACACTCTTAAACACCTCCGTCATATCCATACCCCTCCACCCCCTACACTCTTAAACACCTCCGTCATATCCATACCCCTATATCCCCTACACTCTTAAACACCTCCGTCATATCCATACCCCTCCACCCCCTACACTCATAAACACCTCCGTCATATCCATACCCCTCTATCCCCTACACTCTTAAACACCTCTGTCATAACCATACACCTCTATCCCCTACACTCTTAAACACCTCTGTCATATCCATACCCCTCTATCCCCTACACTCTTAAACACCTCCGTCATATCCATACCCCTCGCTCACCTACACTCCTAAACACCTCCGTCATATCCATAGCCCTCTATCCCCTACACTCTTAAACACCTCCGTCATATCCATACCCCTCCACCCCTCTACACTCTTAAACAACTCCGTCATATCCATACCCCTATATCCCCTACACTCTTAAACACCTCCGTCATATCCATACCCCTCTATCCCCTACTCTCGTAAACACCTCCATCATATCCATACCCCTCCACTCCCTGCACTCTTAAACACCTCCATCATATCCATACCCCTCTATCCCCTACACTCCTAAGCACCTCCATCATATCCATACCCCTCTATCCCCTACACTCTTAAACACCTCTGTCATATCCATACCCCTCTATCCCCTACACTCTTAAACACCTCTGTCATATCCATACCCCTCTATCCCCTACACTCTTAAACACCTCCGTCATATCCATACCCCTCGATCACCTACACTCCTAAACACCTCCGTCATATCCATAGCCCTCTATCCCCTACACTCTTAAACACCTCCGTCATATCCATACCCCTCCACCCCTCTACACTCTTAAACACCTCCGTCATATCCATACCCCTATATCCCCTACACTCTTAAACACCTCCGTCATATCCATACCCCTCTATCCCCTACTCTCGTAAACACCTCCATCATATCCATACCCCTCCACTCCCTGCACTCTTAAACACCTCCATCATATCCATACCCCTCTATCCCCTACACTCCTAAACACCTCCATCATATCCATACCCCTCTATCCCCTACACTCTTAAACACCTCCGTCATATCCATACCCCTCTATCCCCTACACTCTTAAACACCTCTGTCATAACCATACACCTCTATCCCCTACACTCTTAAACACCTCTGTCATATCCATACCCCTCTATCCCCTACACTCTTAAACACCTCCGTCATATCCATACCCATCGATCACCTACACTCCTAAACACCTCCGTCATATCCATAGCCCTCTATCCCCTACACTCTTAAACACCTCCGTCATATCCATACCCCTCCACCCCTCTACACTCTTAAACACCTCCGTCATATCCATACCCCTATATCCCCTACACTCTTAAACACCTCCGTCATATCCATACCCCTCCACCCCCTACACTCTTAAACACCTCCGTCATATCCATACCCCTCTATCCCCTACACTCTTAAACACCTCTGTCATAACAATACACCTCTATCCCCTACACTCTTAAACACCTCCGTCATATCCACACCCCTCTATCCCCTACACTCCTAAACAACTCCGTCATATCCATACCCCTCTATCCCCTACACTCTTAAACACCTCCGCCACATCCATGCCCCTCTATCCCCTACACTCCTAAACACCTCCGTCATATCCATAACCCTCCACCCCCTACTCTCTTAAACATCACCGTCATATCCATACCCCTCTAACCCCTGCACTCTTAAGCACCTCCATCATATCCATACCCCTCCATCCCCTACACTCTTAAACACCTCCGTCATATCCATACCCCTCCACCCCCTACACTCGTAAACACCTCCATCATATCCATACCCCTCCACTTCCTACACTCTAAAACACCTCCATCATATCCATACCCCTCTATCCCCTACACTCCTAAACACCTCCATCATATCCATACCCCTATATCCCCTACACTCTTAAACACCTCTGTCATATCCATACCCCTCTATCCCCTACACTCTTAAACACCTCCGTCATATCCAGACCCCTATATCCCCTACACTCTTAAACACCTCCGTCATATCCATACCCCTCTATCCCCTACACTCTTAAACTCCTCCATCATATCCATACCCCTCTATCCACTACACTCCTAAACAACTCCGTCATATCCATACCCCTCCACCCCCTACACTCTTAAACACCTCCATCATATCCATACCCCTCTATCCCCTACACTCTTAAACACCTCCGTCATATCCATAGCCCTCTATCCCCTACACTCTTAAACACCTCCGTCATATCCATACCCCTCCACCCCCTACACTCTTAAACACCTCCGTCATATCCATACCCCTATATCCCCTACACTCTTAAACACCTCCGTCATATCCATACCCCTCCACCCCCTACACTCATAAACACCTCCGTCATATCCATACCCCTCTATCCCCTACACTCTTAAACACCTCTGTCATAACCATACACCTCTATCCCCTACACTCTTAAACACCTCTGTCATATCCATACCCCTCTATCCCCTACACTCTTAAACACCTCCGTCATATCCATACCCCTCGATCACCTACACTCCTAAACACCTCCGTCATATCCATAGCCCTCTATCCCCTACACTCTTAAACACCTCCATCATATCCATACCCCTCCACCCCTCTACAATCTTAAACACCTCCGTCATATCCATACCCCTATATCCCCTACACTCTTAAACACCTCCGTCATATCCATACCCCTCTATCCCCTACTCTCGTAAACACCTCCATCATATCCATACCCCTCCATTCCCTGCACTCTTAAACACCTCCATCATATCCATACCCCTCTATCCCCTACACTCCTAAACACCTCCATCATATCCATACCCCTCTATCCCCTACACTCTTAAACACCTCTGTCATATCCATACCCCTCTATCCCCTACACTCTTAAACACCTCTGTCATATCCATACCCCTCTATCCCCTACACTCTTAAACACCTCCGTCATATCCATACCCCTCGATCACCTACACTCCTAAACACCTCCGTCATATCCATAGCCCTCTATCCCCTACACTCTTAAACACCTCCGTCATATCCATACCCCTCCACCCCTCTACACTCTTAAACACCTCCGTCATATCCATACCCCTATATCCCCTACACTCTTAAACACCTCCGTCATATCCATACCCCTCTATCCCCTACTCTCGTAAACACCTCCGTCATATCCATACCCCTCTATCCCCTACACTCTTAAACACCTCTGTCATAACCATACACCTCTATCCCCTACACTCTTAAACACCTCTGTCATATCCATACCCCTCTATCCCCTACACTCTTAAACACCTCCGTCATATCCATACCCCTCGATCACCTACACTCCTAAACACCTCCGTCATATCCATAGCCCTCTATCCCCTACACTCTTAAACACCTCCGTCATATCCATACCCCTCCACCCCTCTACAATCTTAAACACCTCCGTCATATCCATACCCCTATATCCCCTACACTCTTAAACACCTCCGTCATATCCATACCCCTCTATCCCCTACTCTCGTAAACACCTCCATCATATCCATACCCCTCCATTCCCTGCACTCTTAAACACCTCCATCATATCCATACCCCTCTATCCCCTACACTCCTAAACACCTCCATCATATCCATACCCCTCTATCCCCTACACTCTTAAACACCTCTGTCATATCCATACCCCTCTATCCCCTACACTCTTAAACACCTCTGTCATATCCATACCCCTCTATCCCCTACACTCTTAAACACCTCCGTCATATCCATACCCCTCGATCACCTACACTCCTAAACACCTCCGTCATATCCATAGCCCTCTATCCCCTACACTCTTAAACACCTCCGTCATATCCATACCCCTCCACCCCTCTACACTCTTAAACACCTCCGTCATATCCATACCCCTATATCCCCTACACTCTTAAACACCTCCGTCATATCCATACCCCTCTATCCCCTACTCTCGTAAACACCTCCATCATATCCATACCCCTCCACTCCCTGCACTCTTAAACACCTCCATCATATCCATACCCCTCTATCCCCTACACTCCTAAACACCTCCATCATATCCATACCCCTCTATCCCCTACACTCTTAAACACCTCTGTCATATCCATACCCCTATATCCCCTACACTCTTAAACACCTCCGTCATATCCATACCCCTATATCCCCTACACTCTTAAACACCTCCGTCATATCCATACCCCTCTATCCCCTACACTCTTAAACTCCTCCATCATATCCATACCCCTCTATCCACTACACTCCTAAACACCTCCGTCATATCCATACCCCTCCACCCCATACACTCTTAAACACCTCCATCATATCCATACCCCTCTATCCCCTACACTCTTAAACACCTCTGTCATATCCATACCCCTCGATCTCCTACACTCCTAAACACCTCCGTCATATCCATAGCCCTCTATCCCCTACACTCTTAAACACCTCCGTCATATCCATACCCCTCCACCCCCTACACTCTTAAACACCTCCGTCATATCCATACCCCTATATCCCCTACACTCTTAAACACCTCCGTCATATCCATACCCCTCCACCCCCTACACTCTTAAACACCTCCGTCATATCCATACCCGTCTATCCCCTACACTCTTAAACACCTCTATCATAACCATACACCTCTATCCCCTACACTCCTAAACACCTCCGTCATATCCATAACCCTCCACCCCCTACACTCTTAAACACCACCGTCATATCCATACCCCTCTAACCCCTGCACTCTTAAACACCTCCATCATATCCATACCCCTCCATCCCCTACACTCTTAAACACCTCCGTCATATCCATACCCCTCCACCCCCTACACTCGTAAACACCTCCATCATATCCATACCCCTCCACTCCCTACACACTTAAACACCTCCATCATATCCATACCCCTCTATCCCCTACACTCCTAAACACCTCCATCATATCCATACCCCTCTATCCCCTACACTCTTAAACACCTCTGTCATATCCATACCCCTCTATCCCCTACACTCTTAAACACCTCCGTCATATCCATACCCCTCTATCCCCTACACTCTTAAACACCTCCGCAATATCCATACCCCTCTATCCCCTACACTCTTAAACTCCTCCATCATATCCATACCCATCTATCCCCTACACTCCTAAACACCTACGTCATATCCATACCCCTCCACCCCCTACACTCTTAAACACCTCCATCATATCCATACCCCTCTAACCCCTACACTCTTAAACACCTCTGTCATATCCATACCCCTCGATCTCCTACACTCCTAAACACCTCCGTCATATCCATAGCCCTCTATTCCCTACACTCTTAAACACCTCCGTCATATCCATACCCCTCCACCCCCTACACTCTTAAACACCTCTGTCATATCCATACCCCTCCACCCCCTACACTCTTAAACACCTCCATCATATCCATACCCCTCTATCCCCTACAGTCTTAAACACCTCTGTCATATCCATACCCCTCCACCCCCTACACTCTTAAACACCTCCGTCATATCCATACCCCTATATCCCCTACACTCTTAAACACCTCCGTCATATCCATACCCCTCCACCCCCTACACTCTTAAACACCTCCGTCATATCCAAACCCCTCTATCCCCTACACTCTTAAACACCTCCGTCATATCCATACCCCTCCATCCCCTACACTCTTAACCACCTCCGTCATATCCATACCCCTCCACCCCTTACACTCGTGAACACCTCCATCATATCCATACCCCTCCTCTCCCTACACTCTTAAACACCTCCATCATATCCATACCCCTCTATCGCCTACACTCCTAAACACCTCCATCATATCCATACCCCTCTATCCCCTACACTCTTAAACACCTCTGTCATATCCATACCCCTCTATCCCCTACACTCTTAAACACCTCCGTCATATCCATACCCCTCTATCCCCTACACTCTTAAACACCTCTGTCATATCCATACCCCTCGATCTCCTACACTCCTAAACACCTCCGTCATATCCATAGCACTCTATCCCCTACACACTTAAACACCTCCGTCATATCCATAGCCCTCTATCCCCTACACTCTTAAACACCTCCGTCATATCCATACCCCTCCACCCCCTACACTCTTAAACACCTCCATCATATCCATACCCCTCTATGCCCTACACTCTTAAACACCTCAGTCATATCCATACCCCTCGATCTCCTACACTCCTAAACACCTCCGTCATATCCATAGCCCTCTATCCCCTACACTCTTAAACATCTCCGTCATATCCATACCCCTCCACCCCCTACACTCTTAAACACCTCCGTCATATCCATACCCCTATATCCCCTACACTCTTAAACACCTCCGTCATATCCATACCCCTCCACCCCCTACACTCTTAAACACCTCCGTCATATCCATACCCCTCTATCCACTACACTCTTAAACACCTCTGTCATAACCATACACCTCTATCCCCTACACTCCTAAACACCTCCGTCATATCCATAACCCTCCACCCCCTACACTCTTAAACACCACCGTCATATCCATACCCCTCTAACCCCAGCACTCTTAAACACCTCCATCATATCCATACACCTCCATCCCCTACACTCTTAAAAACCTCCGTCATATCCGTACCCCTCCACCCCCTACACTCGTAAACACCTCCATCATATCCAGACCCCTCCACTCCCTACACTCATAAACACCTCCATCATATCCATACCCCTCTATCCCCTACACTCCTAAACACCTCCATCATATCCATACCCCTCTAGCCCCTACACTCTTAAACACCTCTGTCATATCCATACCCCTCTATCCCCTACACTCTTAAACACCTCCATCATATCCATACCCCTCTATGCCCTACACTCTTAAACACCTCAGTCATATCCATACCCCTCGATCTCCTACACTCCTAAACACCTCCGTCATATCCATAGCCCTCTATCCCCTACACTCTTAAACACCTCCGTCATATCCATACCCCTCCACCCCCTACACTCTTAAACACCTCCGTCATATCCATACCCCTATATCCCCTACACTCTTAAACACCTCCGTCATATCCATACCCCTCCACCCCCTACACTCTTAAACACCTCCGTCATATCCATACCCCTCTATCCACTACACTCTTAAACACCTCTGTCATAACCATACACCTCTATCCCCTACACTCCTAAACACCTCCGTCATATCCATAACCCTCCACCCCCTACAATCTTAAACACCACCGTCATATCCATACCCCTCTAACCCCTGCACTCTTAAACACCTCCATCATATCCATACCCCTCCATCCCCTACACTCTTAAAAACATCCGTCATATCCATACCCCTCCACCCCCTACACTCGTAAACACCTCCATCATATCCAGACCCCTCCACTCCCTACACTCTTAAACACCTCGATCATATCCATACCCCTCTATCCCCTACACTCCTAAACACCTCCATCATATCCATACCCCTCTATCCCCTACACTCTTAAACACCTCTGTCATATCCATACCCCTCTATCCCCTACACTCTTAAACACCTCCGTCATATCCATACCCCTCTATCCCCTACACTCTTAAACACCTCCGTCATATCCATACCCCTCTATCCCCTACACTCTTAAACTCCTCCATCATATCCATAGCCCTCTATCCCCTACACTCCTAAACACCTCCGTCATATCCATACCCCTCCACCCCCTACACTCTTAAACACCTCCGTCATATCCATACCCCTATATCCCCTACACTCTTAAACACCTCCGTCATATCCATACCCCTCCACCCCCTACACTCATAAACACCTCCGTCATATCCATACCACTCTATCCCCTACACTCTTAAACACCTCTGTCATAACCATACACCTCTATCCCCTACACTCTTAAACACATCCGTCATATCCACACCCCTCTATCCCCTACACTCTTAAACACCTCTGTCATAATCATACACCTCTATCCCCCACACTCTTAAACACCTCCGTCATATCCACACCCCTCTATCCCCTACACTGTTAAGCACCTCCGTCATATCCATACCACTCCACCCCCTACACTCTTAAACACCTCCGTCATATCCATACCCCTCTATCCCCTACACTCTTAAACACCTCTGTCATATCCATACCCCTCCACCCCCTACACTCTTAAACACCTCCATCATATCCATACCCCTCTATCCCCTACACTCCTAAACACCTCCATCATATTCATACCCCTCCACCCTCTACACTCTTAAACACCTCCATCATATCCACACCCCTCTAACCCCTGCACTCTTAAACACCTCCGTCATATCCATACCCCTCTATCCCCTACACTCTTAAACACCTCCATCATATCCATACCCCTCCACCCCCTACACTCGTAAACACCTCCGTCATATCTATACCCCTCCACCCCCTACACTCTTAAACACCTCCATCATATCCATACCCCTCCACCCCCTACACTCTTAAACACCGCCATCATATCCATACCCCTCTAACCCCTGCACTCTTAAACACCTCCATCAGATCCATACCCCTCTATCCCCTACACTCTTAAACACCTCCATCATATCCATACCCCTCTATCCCCAACACTCTTAAACACCTCCGTCATATCCAAACCCCTCTATCCCCTACACTCTTAAACACCTCCATCATATCCATACCCCTCTATCCCCTACTCTCTTAAGCACCTCCGTCATATCCATACCCGTCTATCCCCTACACTCTTAAACACCTCTGTCATATCCATACCCCTCTATCCCCTACACTCTTAAACACCTCCGTCATATCCATACCACTCAATCCCCTACACTCCTAAACACCTCCGTCATATCCATAGCCCTCTATACCCTACACTCGTAAACACCTCCGTCATATCCATACCCCTCTATCCCCTACACGCTGAAACACCTCCGTCATATCCATACCCCTCTATCCCCTACACTCTTAAACACCTCCGTCATATCCATAGCCCTCTATCCCCTACACTCGTAAACACCTCCGTCAAATCCATACCCCTCTATCCCCTACACTCTTAAACACCTCCGTCATATCCATACCCCTCTATCCCCTACACTCTTAAACACCTCCATCATATCCATACCCCTCTATCCCCTACACTCCTAAACACCTCCGTCATATCCATACCCCTCCACCCCCTACACTCTTAAACACCTCCATCATATCCATACCCCTCCACCCCCTACACTCTTAAACACCTCCATCATATCCATACCCCTCCACCCCCTACACTCTTAAACACCTCTGTCATATGCATACCCCTCTATCCCCTACACTCTTAAACACCTCCATCATATCCATACCCCTCTATCCCCTACACTCCTAAACACCGCCATCATATCCATACACCTCTATCCCCTACACTCTTAAACACCTCCGTCATATCCATACCTGTCTATCCCCTACACTCTTAAACACCTCCGTCATATCCATACCCATCTATCCCCTACACTCTTAAACACCTCCATCATATCCATACCCCTCTATCCCCTACACTCCTAATCAACTCCGTCATATCCATACCCCTCCACCCCCTACACTCTTAAACACCTCCATCATATGCATACCCCTCTATCCCCTACACTCTTAAACACCTCCATCATATCCATACCCCTCTATCCCCTACACTCCTAAACACCGCCATCATATCCATACACCTCTATCCCCTACACTCTTAAACACCTCTGTCATATGCATACCCCTCTATCCCCTACACTCTTAAACACCTCCGTCATATCCATACCCCTCTATCCCCTACACTCTTAAACACATCCATCATATCCATACCCCTCTATCCCCTACACTCCTAAACACCTCCGTCATATCCATACCCCGCCACCCCCTACACTCTTAAACTCCTCCATCATATCCATACCCCTCCACCCCCTACACTCTTAAACACCTCCGTCATATCCATACCCCTCCACCCCCTACACTCTTAAACACCTCTGTCATATGCATACCCCTCTATCCCTTACACTCTTAAACACCTCCGTCATATCCATACCCCTCTATCCCCTACACTCCTAAACACCTCCATCATATCCATACCCCTCTATCCCCTACACTCTTAAACACCTCCGTCATATCCATACCTGTCTATCCCCTACACTCTTAAACAACTCCGTCATATCCATACCCCTCTATCCCCTACACTCTTAAACACCTCCATCATATCCATACCCCTCTATCCCCTACACTCCTAATCAACTCCGTCATATCCATACCCCTCCACCCCCTACACTCTTAAACACCTCCATCATATCCATACCCCTCCACCCCCTACACTCTTAAACACCTCCGTCATATCCATACCCCTCCACCCCCTACACTCTTAAACACCTTTGTCATATGCATACCCCTCTATCCCTTACACTCTTAAACACCTCTGTCATATCCATACCCCTCTATCCCCTTCACTCTTAAACACCTCCGTCATATCCATAGCCCTCTATCCCCTACACTCTTAAACACCTCCGTCATATCCATACCCCTCCACCCCCTACACTCTTAAACACCTCCGTCATATCCATACCCCTATATCCCCTACACTCTTAAACACCTCCGTCATATGCATACCCCTCCACCCCCTACACTCTTAAACACCTCCGTCATATCCATACCCCTCTATCCCCTACACTCTTAAACACCTCTGTCATAACCATACACCTCTATCCCCTACACTCTTAAACACCTCCGTCATATCCACACCCCTCTATCCCCTACACTCCTAAACACCTCCGTCATTTCCATACCCCTCTATCCCCTACACTCTTAAACACCTCCGTCATATCCATACCCCTCCACCCTCTACACTCTTAAACACCTCCATCATATCCACACCCCTCTAACCCCTGCACTCTTAAACGCCTCCATCATATCCATACCCCTCTATCCCCTACACTCCTAAACACCTCCATCATATCCATACCCCTCTATCCCCTACACTCCTAAACACCTCCGTCATATCTATACCCCTCCACCCCCTACACTCTTAAACACCTCCATCATATCCATACCCCTCCACCCCCTACACTCTTAAACACCTCCATCATATCCATACCCCTCTAACCCCTGCACTCTTAAACACCTCCATCATATCCATACCCCTCTATCCCCTACACTCTTAAACACCTCCGCCATATCCATGCCCCTCTATCCCCTACACTCCTAAACACCTCCGTCATATCCATACCCCTCTATCCCCTACACTCTTAAACACCTCTGTCATATCCATACCCCTCTATCCCCTACACTCTTAAACACCTCCGTCATATCCATACCCGTCTATCCCCCACACTCTTAAACACCTCTGTCATATCCATACCCCTCTATCCCCTACACTCTTAAACACCTCCGTCATATCCATACCACTCTATCCCCTACACTCCTAAACACCTCCGTCATATCCATAGCCCTCTATACCCTACACTCGTAAACACCTCCGTCATATCCATACCCCTCTATCCCGTACACTCTTAAACACCTCCGTCATATCCATAGCCCTCTATCCCCTACACTCGTAAACACCTCCGTCAAATCCATACCCCTCTATCCCCTACACTCTTAAACACCTCCGTCATATCCATACCCCTCTATCCCCTACACTCTTAAACACCTCCATCATATCCATACCCCTCTATCCCCTACACTCCTAAACACCTCCGTCATATCCATACCCCTCCACCCCCTACACTCTTAAACACCTCCATCATATCCATACCCCTCCACCCCCTACACTCTTAAACACCTCCGTCATATCCATACCCCTCCACCCCCTACACTCTTAAACACCTCTGTCATATGCATACCCCTCTATCCCCTACACTCTTAAACACCTCCGTCTTATCCATACCCCTCTATCCCCTACACTCTTAAACACCTCCATCATATCCATACCCCTCCACCCTCTACACTCTTAAACACCTCCATCATATCCACACCCCTCTAACCCCTGCACTCTTAAACGCCTCCATCATATCCATACCCCTCTATCCCCTACACTCCTAAACACCTCCAACATATACATACCCCTCTATCCCCTACACTCCTAAACACCTCCGTCATATCTATACCCCTCCACCCCCTACACTCTTAAACACCTCCATCATATCCATACCCCTCCACGCCCTACACTCTTAAACACCTCCATCATATCCATACCCCTCTAACCCCTGCACTCTTAAACACCTCCATCATATCCATACCCCTCTATCCCCTACACTCTTAAACACCTCCGCCATATCCATGCCCCTCTATCCCCTACACTCCTAAACACCTCCGTCATATCCATACCCCTCTATCCCCTACACTCTTAAACACCTCTGTCATATCCATACCCCTCTATCCCCTACACTCTTAAACACCTCCGTCATATCCATACCCGTCTATCCCCTACACTCTTAAACACCTCTGTCATATCCATACCCCTCTATCCCCTACACTCTTAAACACCTCCGTCATATCCATACCACTCTATCCCCTACACTCCTAAACACCTCCGTCATATCCATAGCCCTCTATACCCTACACTCGTAAACACCTCCGTCATATCCATACCCCTCTATCCCCTACACTCTGAAACACCTCTGTCATATCCATACCCCTCTATCCCCTACACTCTTAAACACCTCCGTCATATCCATAGCCCTCTATCCCCTACACTCGTAAACACCTCCGTCAAATCCATACCCCTCTATCCCCTACACTCTTCAACACCTCCGTCATATCCATACCCCTCTATCCCCTACACTCTTAAACACCTCCATCATATCCATACCCCTCTATCCCCTACACTCCTAAACACCTCCGTCATATCCATACCCCTCCACCCCCTACACTCTTAAACACCTCCATCATATCCATACCCCTCCACCCCCTACACTCTTAAACACCTCCGTCATATCCATACCCCTCCACCCCCTACACTCTTAAACACCTCTGTCATATGCATACCCCTCTATCCCCTACACTCTTAAACACCTCCGTCATATCCATACCCCTCTATCCCCTACACTCTTAAACACCTCCATCATATCCATACCCCTCTATCCCCTACACTCCTAAACACCTCCGTCATATCCATACCCCGCCACCCCCTACACTCTTAAACACCTCCATCATATCCATACCCCTCCACCCCCTACACTCTTAAACACCTCCGTCATATCCATTACCCTCCACCCCCTACACTCTTAAACACCTCTGTCATATGCATACCACTCTATCCCCTACACTCTTAAACACCTCCGTCATATCCATACCCCTCTATCCCCTACACTCCTAAACACCTCCATCATATCCATACCCCTCTATCCCCTACACTCTTAAACACCTCCGTCATATCCATACCTGTCTATCCCCTACACTCTTAAACACCTCCGTCATATCCATACCCCTCTATCCCCTACACTCTTAAACACCTACATCATATCCATACTCCTCTATCCCCTACACCTCTAATCAACTCCGTCATATCCATACCCCTCCACCCCCTACACTCTTAAACACCTCCATCATATCCATACCCCTCCACCCCCTACACTCGTAAACACCTCCGTCATATCCATACCCCTCCACCCCCTACACTCTTAAACACCTCCATCATATCCATACCCCTCCACCCCCTACACTCTTAAACACCTCCATCATATCCATACCCCTCTAACCCCTGCACTCTTAAACACCTCCATCATATCCATACCCCTCTATCCCCTACACTCTTAAACACCTCCATCATATCCATACCCCTCTATCCCCTACACTCTTAAACACCTCCGTCATATCCAAACCCCTCTATCCCCTACACTCTTAAACACCTCCATCATATCCATACCCCTCTATCCCCTACTCTCTTAAACACCTCCGTCATATCCATACCCGTCTATCCCCTACACTCTTAAACACCTCTGTCATATCCATACCCCTCTATCCCCTACACTCTTAAACACCTCCGTCATATCCATACCACTCTATCCCCTACACTCCTAAACACCTCCGTCATATCCATAGCCCTCTATACCCTTCACTCGTAAACACCTCCGTCATATCCATACCCCTCTATCCCCTACACTCTGAAACACCTCCGTCATATCCATACCCCTCTATCCCCTACACTCTTAAACACCTCCGTCATATCCATAGCCCTCTATCCCCTACACTCGTAAACACCTCCGTCAAATCCATACCCCTCTATCCCCTACACTCTTAAACACCTCCGTCATATCCATACCCCTCTATCCCCTACACTCTTAAACACCTCCATCATATCCATACCCCTCTATCCCCTACACTCTTAAACACCTCCGCCATATCCATGCCCCTCTATCCCCTACACTCCTAAACACCTCCGTCATATCCATACCCCTCTATCCCCTACACTCTTAAACACCTCTGTCATATCCATACCCCTCTATCCCCTACACTCTTAAACACCTCCGTCATATCCATACCCGTCTATCCCCTACACTCTTAAACACCTCTGTCATATCCATACCCCTCTATCCCCTACACTCTTAAACACCTCCGTCATATCCATACCACTCTATCCCCTACACTCCTAAACACCTCCGTCATATCCATAGCCCTCTATACCCTACACTCGTAAACACCTCCGTCATATCCATACCCCTCTATCCCCTACACTCTGAAACACCTCTGTCATATCCATACCCCTCTATCCCCTACACTCTTAAACACCTCCGTCATATCCATAGCCCTCTATCCCCTACACTCGTAAACACCTCCGTCAAATCCATACCCCTCTATCCCCTACAGTCTTAAACACCTCCGTCATATCCATACCCCTCTATCCCCTACACTCTTAAACACCTCCATCATATCCATACCCCTCTATCCCCTACACTCCTAAACACCTCCGTCATATCCATACCCCTCCACCCCCTACACTCTTAAACACCTCCATAATATCCATACCCCTCCACCCCCTACACTCTTAAACACCTCCGTCATATCCATACCCCTCCACCCCCTACACTCTTAAACACCTCTGTCATATGCATACCCCTCTATCCCCTACACTCTTAAACACCTCCGTCATATCCATACCCCTCTATCCCCTACACTCTTAAACACCTCCATCATATCCATACCCCTCTATCCCCTACACTCCTAAACACCTCCGTCATATCCATACCCCGCCACCCCCTACACTCTTAAACACCTCCATCATATCCATACCCCTCCACCCCCTACACTCTTAAACACCTCCGTCATATCCATACCCCTCCACCCCCTACACTCTTAAACACCTCTGTCATATGCATACCACTCTATCCCCTACACTCTTAAACACCTCCGTCATATCCATACCCCTCTATCCCCTACACTCCTAAACACCTCCATCATATCCATACCCCTCTATCCCCTACACTCTTAAACACCTCCATCATATCCATACCCCTCTATCCCCTACACTCTTAAACACCTCCGCCATATCCATGCCCCTCTATCCCCTACACTCCTAAACACCTCCGTCATATCCATACCCCTCTATCCCCTACACTCTTAAACACCTCTGTCATATCCATACCCCTCTATCCCCTACACTCTTAAACACCTCCGTCATATCCATACCCGTCTATCCCCTACACTCTTAAACACCTCTGTCATATCCATACCCCTCTATCCCCTACACTCTTAAACACCTCCGTCATATCCATACCACTCTATCCCCTACACTCCTAAACACCTCCGTCATATCCATAGCCCTCTATACCCTACACTCGTAAACACCTCCGTCATATCCATACCCCTCTATCCCCTACACTCTGAAACACCTCTGTCATATCCATACCCCTCTATCCCCTACACTCTTAAACACCTCCGTCATATCCATAGCCCTCTATCCCCTACACTCGTAAACACCTCCGTCAAATCCATACCCCTCTATCCCCTACACTCTTAAACACCTCTGTCATATGCATACCCCTCTATCCCCTACACTCTTAAACACCTCCGTCATATCCATACCCCTCTATCCCCTACACTCTTAAACACCTCCATCATATCCATACCCCTCTATCCCCTACACTCCTAAACACCTCCGTCATATCCATACCCCGCCACCCCCTACACTCTTAAACACCTCCATCATATCCATACCCCTCCACCCCCTACACTCTTAAACACCTCCGTCATATCCATACCCCTCCACCCCCTACACTCTTAAACACCTCTGTCATATGCATACCACTCTATCCCCTACACTCTTAAACACCTCCGTCATATCCATACCCCTCTATCCCCTACACTCCTAAACACCTCCATCATATCCATACCCCTCTATCCCCTACACTCTTAAACACCTCCGTCATATCCATACCTGTCTATCCCCTACACTCTTAAACACCTCCGTCATATCCATACCCCTCTATCCCCTACACTCTTAAACACCTACATCATATCCATACCCCTCTATCCCCTACACCTCTAATCAACTCCGTCATATCCATACCCCTCCACCCCCTACACTCTTAAACACCTCCATCATATCCATACCCCTCCACCCCCTACACTCGTAAACACCTCCGTCATATCCATACCCCTCCACCCCCTACACTCTTAAACACCTCCATCATATCCATACCCCTCCACCCCCTACACTCTTAAACACCTCCATCATATCCATACCCCTCTAACCCCTGCACTGTTAAACACCTCCATCATATCCATACCCCTCTATCCCCTACACTCTTAAACACCTCCATCATATCCATACCCCTCTATCCCCAACACTCTTAAACACCTCCGTCATATCCAAACCCCTCTATCCCCTACACTCTTAATCACCTCCATCATATCCATACCCCTCTATCCCCTACTCTCTTAAACACCTCCGTCATATCCATACCCGTCTATCCCCTACACTCTTAAACACCTCTGTCATATCCATACCCCTCTATCCCCTACACTCTTAAACACCTCCGTCATATCCATACCACTCTATCCCCTACACTCCTAAACACCTCCGTCATATCCATAGCCCTCTATACCCTTCACTCGTAAACACCTCCGTCATATCCATACCCCTCTATCCCCTACACTCTGAAACACCTCCGTCATATCCATACCCCTCTATCCCCTACACTCTTAAACACCTCCGTCATATCCATAGCCCTCTATCCCCTACACTCGTAAACACCTCCGTCAAATCCATACCCCTCTATCCCCTACACTCTTAAACACCTCCGTCATATCCATACCCCTCTATCCCCTACACTCTTAAACACCTCCATCATATCCATACCCCTCTATCCCCTACACTCTTAAACACCTCCGCCATATCCATGCCCCTCTATCCCCTACACTCCTAAACACCTCCGTCATATCCATACCCCTCTATCCCCTACACTCTTAAACACCTCTGTCATATCCATACCCCTCTATCCCCTACACTCTTAAACACCTCCGTCATATCCATACCCGTCTATCCCCTACACTCTTAAACACCTCTGTCATATCCATACCCCTCTATCCCCTACACTCTTAAACACCTCCGTCATATCCATACCACTCTATCCCCTACACTCCTAAACACCTCCGTCATATCCATAGCCCTCTATACCCTACACTCGTAAACACCTCCGTCATATCCATACCCCTCTATCCCCTACACTCTGAAACACCTCTGTCATATCCATACCCCTCTATCCCCTACACTCTTAAACACCTCCGTCATATCCATAGCCCTCTATCCCCTACACTCGTAAACACCTCCGTCAAATCCATACCCCTCTATCTCCTACACTCTTAAACACCTCCGTCATATCCATACCCCTCTATCCCCTACACTCTTAAACACCTCCATCATATCCATACCCCTCTATCCCCTACACTCCTAAACACCTCCGTCATATCCATACCCCTCCACCCCCTACACTCTTAAACACCTCCATAATATCCATACCCCTCCACCCCCTACACTCTTAAACACCTCCGTCATATCCATACCCCTCCACCCCCTACACTCTTAAACACCTCTGTCATATGCATACCCCTCTATCCCCTACACTCTTAAACACCTCCGTCATATCCATACCCCTCTATCCCCTACACTCTTAAACACCTCCATCATATCCATACCCCTCTATCCCCTACACTCCTAAACACCTCCGTCATATCCATACCCCGCCACCCCCTACACTCTTAAACACCTCCATCATATCCATACCCCTCCACCCCCTACACTCTTAAACACCTCCGTCATATCCATACCCCTCCACCCCCTACACTCTTAAACACCTCTGTCATATCCATACCCCTCTATCCCCTACACTCCTAAACACCTCCATCATATCCATACCCCTCTATCCCCTACACTCTTAAACACCTCCGTCATATCCATACCTGTCTATCCCCTACACTCTTAAACACCTCCGTCATATCCATACCCCTCTATCCGCTACACTCTTAAACACCTACATCATATCCATACCCCTCTATCCCCTACACCTCTAATCAACTCCGTCATATCCATACCCCTCCACCCCCTACACTCTTAAACACCTCCATCATATCCATACCCCTCCACCCCCTACACTCGTAAACACCTCCGTCATATCTATACCCCTCCACCCCCTACACTCTTAAACACCTCCATCATATCCATACCCCTCCACCCCCTACACTCTTAAACACCTCCATCATATCCATACCCCTCTAACCCCTGCACTCTTAAACACCTCCATCATATCCATACCCCTCTATCCCCTACACTCTTAAACACCTCCATCATATCCATACCCCTCTATCCCCAACACTCTTAAACACCTCCGTCATATCCAAACCCCTCTATCCCCTACACTCTTAAACACCTCCATCATATCCATACCCCTCTATCCCCTACTCTCTTAAACACCTCCGTCATATCCATACCCGTCTATCCCCTACACTCTTAAACACCTCTGTCATATCCATACCCCTCTATCCCCTACACTCTTAAACACCTCCGTCATATCCATACCACTCTATCCCCTACACTCCTAAACACCTCCGTCATATCCATAGCCCTCTATACCCTACACTCGTAAACACCTCCGTCATATCCATACCCCTCTATCCCCTACACTCTGAAACACCTCCGTCATATCCATACCCCTCTATCCCCTACACTCTTAAACACCTCCGTCATATCCATAGCCCTCTATCCCCTACACTCGTAAACACCTCCGTCAAATCCATACCCCTCTATCCCCTACACTCTTAAACACCTCCGTCATATCCATACCCCTCTATCCCCTACACTCTTAAACACCTCCATCATATCCATATCCCTCTATCCCCTACACTCCTAAACACCTCCGTCATATCCATACCCCTCCACCCCCTACACTCTTAAACACCTCCATCATATCCATACCCCTCCACCCCCTACACTCTTAAACACCTCCGTCATATCCATACCCCTCCACCCCCTACACTCTTAAACACCTCTGTCATATGCATACCCCTCTATCCCCTACACTCTTAAACACCTCCATCATATCCATACCCCTCTATCCCCTACACTCCTAAACACCGCCATCATATCCATACACCTCTATCCCCTACACTCTTAAACACCTCCGTCATATCCATACCTGTCTATCCCCTACACTCTTAAACACCTCCGTCATATCCATACCCCTCTATCCCCTACACTCTTAAACACCTCCATCATATCCATACCCCTCTATCCCCTACACTCCTAATCAACTCCGTCATATCCATACCCCTCCACCCCCTACACTCTTAAACACCTCCATCATATCCATACCCCTCCACCCCCTACACTCTTAAACACCTCCGTCATATCCATACCTCTCCACCCCCTACACTCTAAAACACCTCTGTCATATGCATACCCCTCTATCCCCTACACTCTTAAACACCTCCGTCATATCCATACCCCTCTATCCCCTACACTCTTAAACACCTCCATCCTATCCATACCCCTCTATCCCCTACACTCCTAAACACCTCCGTCATATCCATACCCCGCCACCCCCTACACTCTTAAACTCCTCCATCATATCCATACCCCTCCACCCCCTACACTCTTAAACACCTCCGTCATATCCATACCACTCCACCCCCTACACTCTTAAACACCTCTGTCATATGCATACCCCTCTATCCCCTACACTCTTAAACACCTCCGTCATATCCATACCCCTCTATCCCCTACACTCCTAAACACCTCCATCATATCCATACCCCTCTATCCCCTACACTCTTAAACACCTCCGTCATATCCATACCTGTCTATCCCCTACACTCTTAAACAACTCCGTCATATCCATACCCCTCTATCCCCTACACTCTTAAACACCTCCATCATATCCATACCCCTCTAACCCCTACACTCCTAATCAACTCCGTCATATCCATACCCCTCCTCCCCTACACTCTTAAACACCTCCATCATATCCATACCCCTCCACCCCCTACACTCTTAAACACCTCCGTCATATCCATACCCCTCCACCCCCTACACTCTTAAACACCTCTGTCATATGCATACCCCTCTATCCCCTACACTCTTAAACACCTCTGTCATATCCATACCCCTCTATCCCCTTCACTCTTAAACACCTCCGTCATATCCATAGCCCTCTATCCCCTACACTCTTAAACACCTCCGTCATATCCATAGCCCTCCACCCCCTACACTCTTAAACACCTCCGTCATATCCATACCCCTATATCCCCTACACTCTTAAACACTTCCGTCATATCCATACCCCTCCACCCCCTACACTCTTAAACACCTCCGTCATATCCATACCCCTCTATCCCCTACACTCTTAAACACCTCTGTCATAACCATACACCTCTATCCCCTACACTCTTAAACACCTCCGTCATATCCACACCCCTCTATCCCCTACACTCCTAAACACCTCCGTCATTTCCATACCCCTCTATCCCCTACACTCTTAAACACCTCCGTCATATCCATACCCCTCCACCCTCTACACTCTTAAACACCTCCATCATATCCACACCCCTCTAACCCCTGCACTCTTAAACGCCTCCATCATATCCATACCCCTCTATCCCCTACACTCCTAAACACCTCCATCATATCCATACCCCTCTATCCCCTGCACTCCTAAACACCTCCGTCATATCTATACCCCTCCACCCCCTACACTCTTAAACACCTCCATCATATCCATACCCCTCCACCCCCTACACTCTTAAACACCTCTGTGATATGCATACCCCTCTATCCCCTACACTCTTAAACACCTCCGTCATATCCATACCCCTCTATCCCCTACACTCTTAAACACCTCCATCATATCCATACCCCTCCACCCTCTACACTCTTAAACACCTCCATCATATCCACACCCCTCTAACCCCTGCACTCTTAAACGCCTCCATCATATCCATACCCCTCTATCCCCTACACTCCTAAACACCTCCATCATATCCATACCCCTCTATCCCCTACACTCCTAAACACCTCCGTCATATCTATTCCCCTCCACCCCCTACACTCTTAAACACCTCCATCATATCCATACCCCTCCACCCCCTACACTCTTAAACACCTCCATCATATCCATACCCCTCTATCCCCTACACTCTTAAACACCTCCGTCATATCCATACCACTCTATCCCCTACCCTCGTAAACACCTCCGTCATATCCATAGCCCTCTATACCCTACACTCGTAAACACCTCCGTCATATCCATACCCCTCTATCCCGTACACTCTTAAACACCTCCGCCATATCCATAGCCCTCTATCCCCTACACTCGTAAACACCTCCGTCAAATCCATACCCCTCTATCCCCTACACTCCTAAACACCTCCGTCATATCCATACCCCTCCACCCCCTACACTCTTAAACACCTCCATCATATCCATACCCCTCCACCCCCTACACTCTTAAACACCTCCGTCATATCCATACCCCTCCACCCCCTACACTCTTAAACACCTCTGTGATATGCATACCCCTCTATCCCCTACACTCTTAAACACCTCCGTCATATCCATACCCCTCTATCCCCTACACTCTTAAACACCTCCATCATATCCATACCCCTCCACCCTCTACACTCTTAAACACCTCCATCATATCCACACCCCTCTAACCCCTGCACTCTTAAACGCCTCCATCATATCCATACCCCTCTATCCCCTACACTCCTAAACACCTCCATCATATCCATACCCCTCTATCCCCTACACTCCTAAACACCTCCGTCATATCTATTCCCCTCCACCCCCTACACTCTTAAACACCTCCATCATATCCATACCCCTCCACCCCCTACACTCTTAAACACCTCCATCATATCCATACCCCTCTAACCCCTGCACTCTTAAACACCTCCATCATATCCATACCCCTCTATCCCCTACACTCTTAAACACCTCCGCCATATCCATGCCCCTCTATCCCCTACACTCCTAAACACCTCCGTCATATCCATACCCCTCTATCCCCTACACTCTTAAACACCTCTGTCATATCCATACCCCTCTATCCCCTACACTCTTAAACACCTCCGTCATATCCATACCCGTCTATCCCCTACACTCTTAAACACCTCTGTCATATCCATACCCCTCTATCCCCTACACTCTTAAACACCTCCGTCATATCCATACAACTCTATCCCCTACACTCCTAAACACCTCCGTCATATCCATAGCCCTCTATACCCTACACTCGTAAACACCTCCGTCATATCCATACCCCTCTATCCCCTACACTCTGAAACACCTCTGTCATATCCATACCCCTCTATCCCCTACACTCTTAAACACCTCCGTCATATCCATAGCCCTCTATCCCCTACACTCGTAAACACCTCCGTCAAATCCATACCCCTCTATCCCCTACACTCTTAAACACCTCCGTCATATCCATACCCCTCTATCCCCTACACTCTTAAACACCTCCATCATATCCATACCCCTCTATCCCCTACACTCCTAAACACCTCCGTCATATCCATACCCCTCCACCCCCTACACTCTTAAACACCTCCATCATATCCATACCCCTCCACCCCCTACACTCTTAAACACCTCCGTCATATCCATACCCCTCCACCCCCTACACTCTTAAACACCTCTGTCATATGCATACCCCTCTATCCCCTACACTCTTAAACAACTCCGTCATATCCATACCCCTCTATCCCCTACACTCTTAAACACCTCCATCATATCCATACCCCTCTATCGCCTACACTCCTAAACACCTCCGTCATATCCATACCCCGCCACCCCCTACACTCTTAAACACCTCCATCATATCCATACCCCTCCACCCCCTACACTCTTAAACACCTCCGTCATATCCATACCCCTCCACCCCCTACACTCTTAAACACCTCTGTCATATGCATACCACTCTATCCCCTACACTCTTAAACATCTCCGTCATATCCATACCCCTCTATCCCCTACACTCCTAAACACCTCCATCATATCCATACCCCTCTATCCCCTACACTCTTAAACACCTCCGTCATATCCATACCTGTCTATCCCCTACACTCTTAAACACCTCCGTCATATCGATACCCCTCTATCCCCTACACTCTTAAACACCTCCATCATATCCATACCCCTCTTTCCCCTACACTCCTAATCAACTCCGTCATATCCATACCCCTCCACCCCCTACACTCTTAAACACCTCCATCATATCCATACCCCTCCACACCCTACACTCTTAAACACCTCCGTCATATCCATACCCGTCCACCCCCTACACTCTTAAACACCTCTGTCATATGCATACCCCTCTATCCCCTACACTCTTAAACACCTCTGTCATATCCATACCCCTCTATCCCCTTCACTCTTAAACACCTCCGTCATATCCATAGCCCTCTATCCCCTACACTCTTAAACACCTCCGTCATATCCATACCCCTCCACCCCCTACACTCTAAAACACCTCCGTCATATCCATACCCCTCTATCCCCTACACTCTTAAACACCTCCGTCATATCCACACCCCTCTATCCCCTACACTCCTAAACACCTCCGTCATTTCCATACCCCTCTATCCCCTACACAGTTAAACACCTCCGTCATATCCATAACCCTCCACCCTCTACACTCTTAAACACCTCCATCATATCCACACCCCTCTAACCCCTGCACTCTTAAACGCCTCCATCATATCCATACCCCTCTATCCCCTACACTCCTAAACACCTCCATCTTATCCATACCCCTCTATCCCCTACACTCGTAAACACCTCCGTCATATCTCTACCCCTCCACCCCCTACACTCTTAAACACCTCCATCATATCCATACCCCTCCACCCCCTACACTCTTAAACACCTCCATCATATCCATGCCCCTCTAACCCCTGCACTCTTAAACACCTCCATCATATCCATACCCCTCTATCCCCTACACTCTTAAACACCTCCGCCATATCCATGCCCCTCTATCCCCTACAATCCTAAACACCTCCGTCATATCCATACCCCTCTATCCCCTACACTCTTAAACACCTCTTTCATATCCATACCCCTCTATCCCCTACACTCTTAAACACCTCCGTCATATCCATACCCGTCTATCCCCTACACTCTTAAACACCTCTGTCATATCCATACCCCTCTATCCCCTACACTCTTAAACACCTCCGTCATATCCATACCACTCTATCCCCTACACTCCTAAACACCTCCGTCATATCCATACCCCTCTATCCCCTACACTCTGAAACACCTCTGTCATATCCATACCCCTCTATCCCCTACACTCTTAAACACCTCCGTCATATAAATAGCCCTCTATCCCCCACACTCGTAAACACCTCCGTCAAATCCATACCCCTCTATCCCCTACACTCTTAAACACCTCCGTCATATCCATACCCCTCTATCCCCTACACTCTTAAACACCTCCATCATATCCATACCCCTCTATCCCCTACACTCCTAAACACCTCCGACATATGCATACCCCTCCACCCCCTACACTCTTAAACACCTCCATCATATCCATACCCCTCCACCCCCTACACTCTTAAACACCTCCGTCATATCCATACCCCTCCACCCCCTACACTCTTAAACACCTCTGTCATATGCATACCCGTCTATCCCCTACACTCTTAAACACCTCCGTCATATCCATACCCCTCTATCCCCTACACTCCTAGACACCTCCATCATATCCATACCCCTCTATCCCCTACACTCTTAAACACCTCCGTCATATCCATACCTGTCTATCCCCTACACTCTTAAACACCTCCGTCATATCCATACCCATCTATCCCCTACACTCTTAAACACCTCCATCATATCCATACCCCTCTATCCCCTACACTCCTAATCAACTCCGTCATATCCATACCCCTCCACCCCCTACACTCTTAAACACCTCCATCATATCCATACCCCTCCACCCCCTACACTCTTAAACACCTCCGTCATATCCATACCCCTCCACCCCATACACTCTTAAACACCTCTGTCATATGCATACCCCTCTATCCCCTACACTCTTAAACACCTCCGTCATATCTATACCCCTCTATCCCCTACACTCCTAAACACCTCCATCATATCCATACCCCTCTATCCCCTACACTCTTAAACACCTCCGTCATATCCATACCTGTCTATCCCCTACACTCTTAAACACCACCGTCATATCCATACCCCTCTATCCCCTACACTCTTAAACACCTCCATCATATCCATACCCCTCTATCCCCTACACTCCTAAATAACTCCGTCATATCCATACCCCTCCACCCCCTACACTCTTAAACACCTCCGTCATATCCATACCCCTCCACCCCCTACACTCTTAAACACCTCCGTCATATCCATACCCCTCTATCCCCTACACTCCTATACACCTCCATCATAGCCATACCCCTCTATCCCCTACACTCTTAAACACCTCTGTCATATCCATACCCCTCTATCCCCTATACTCTTAAACACCTCCGTTATATCCATACCCATCTATCCCCTACACTCTTAAACACCTCCGTCATATCCATACCCCTCTATCCCCTACACTCTTAAACACCTCCGTCATATCCATACCCCTCTATCCCCTACACTCTTAAACACCTCCGTCATATCCATACCCCTCCACCCCCTACACTCTTAAACACCTCCGTCATATCCATACCACTCCACCCCCTACACTCGTAAACACCTCCGTCATATCCATACCCCTCCACCCCCTACACTCTTAAACACCTCTGTCATATGCATACCCCTCTATCCCCTACACTCTTAAACACCTCCGTCATATCCATACCCCTCTATCCCCTACACTCTTAAACACCTCTGTCATATCCATACCCCTCTATCCCCTACACTCTTTAACACCTCCGTCATATCCATACCCCTCTATCCCCTACACTCTTAAACACCTCCTTCATATCCATACCCCTCTAACCCCTGCACTCTTAAACACCTCCATCATATCCATACCCCTCCACCCCCAACACTCTTAAACACCTCCGCCATATCCATACCCCTCTATCCGCTACACTCCTAAACACCTCCGTCATATCCATACCACTCCACCCCCTACACTCTTAAACACCACCGTCATATCCATACCCGTCTATCCCCTACAATCTTAAACACCTCCGTCATATCCATACCCCTCCAACCCCTACACTCGTAAACACCTCCGTCATATCCATATCCCTCCACCCCCTACACTCTTAATCACCTCCATCATATCCATACCCCTCTAACCCCTGCACTCTTAAACACCTCCATCATATCCATACCCCTCTAACCCCTACACTCTTAAACACCTCCGTCATATCCACACCCCTCTATCCCCTACACTCCTAAACACCTCCGTCATATCCATACCCCTCTATCCCCTACACTCTTAAACACCTCCGTCATATCCATACCCGTCTATCCCCTACACTCTTAAACACCTCCGTCATATCCATACCCCTCCACCCCCAACACTCTTAAACACCTCCGCCATATCCATACCCCTCTATCCGCTACACTCCTAAACACCTCCGTCATATCCATACCACTCCACCCCCTACACTCTTAAACACCACCGTCATATCCATACCCGTCTATCCCCTACACTCTTAAACACCTCCGTCATATCCATACCCCTCCAACCCCTACACTCGTAAACACCTCCGTCATATCCATATCCCTCCACCCCCTACACTCTTAAACACCTCCATCATATCCATACCCCTCTAACCCCTGCACTCTTAAACACCTCCATCATATCCATACCCCTCTAACCCCTACACTCTTAAACACCTCCGTCATATCCACACCCCTCTATCCCCTACACTCCTAAACACCTCCGTCATATCCATACACCTCTATCCCCTACACTCTTAAACACCTCCGTCATATCCATACCCGTCTATCCCCTACACTCTTAAACACCTCCGTCATATCCATACCCTCCACCCCCTACACTCTTAAACACCTCCATCATATCCATACCCCTCCACCCCCTACACTCTTAAACACCTCCGTCATATCCATACCCCTCTATCCCCTACACTCCTAAACACCTCCATCATATCCATACCCCTCCACCCTCTACACTCTTAAACACCTCCATCATATCCACACCCCTCTAACCCCTGCACTCTTAAACGCCTCCATCATATCCATACCCCTCTATCCCCTACACTCCTAAACACCTCCATCATATCCATACCACTCTATCCCCTACACTCTTAAACACCTCCGTCATATCCATACCTGTCTATCCCCTACACTCTTAAACACCTCCGTCATATCCATACCCCTTTATCCCCTACACTCTTAAACACCTCCATCATATCCATACCCCTCTATCCCCTACACTCCTAAACAACTCCGTCATATCCATACCCCTCCACCCCCTACACTCTTAAACACCTCCATCATATCCATACCCCTCCACCCCCTACACTCTTAAACACCTCCGTCATATCCATACCCCTCCACCCCCTACACTCTTAAACACCTCTGTCATATGCATACCCCTCTATCCCCTACACTCTTAAACACCTCCGTCATATCCATACCCCTCGATCTCCTACACTCCTAAACACCTCCGTCATATCCATAGCCCTCCACCCCCTACACTCTTAAACACCTCCGTCATATCCATACCCCTCCACCCCCTACACTCTTAAACACCTCCGTCATATCCATACCCCTCTATCCCCTACACTCCTATACACTTCCATCATATCCATACCCCTCTATCCCCTACACTCTTAAACACCTCTGTCATATCCATACCCCTCTATCCCCTATACTCTTAAACACCTCCGTTATATCCATACCCATCTATCCCCTACACTCTTAAACACCTCCGTCATATCCATACCCCTCTATCCCCTACACTCTTAAACACCTCCGTCATATCCATACCCCTCTATCCCCTACACTCTTAAACACCTCCGTCATATCCATACCCCTCCACCCCCTACACTCTTAAACACCTCCGTCATATCCATACCCCTCCACCCCTACACTCGTAAACACCTCCGTCATATCCATACCCCTCCACCCCCTACACTCTTAAACACCTCTGTCATATGCATACCCCTCTATCCCCTACACTCTTAAACACCTCCGTCATATCCATACCCCTCTATCCCCTACACTCTTAAACACCTCTGTCATATCCATACCCCTCCACCCCCTACACTCTTAAACACCTCCATCATATCCATACCCCTCTATCCCCTACACTCCTAAACACCTCCATCATATCCATACCCCTCTATCCCCTACACTCCTAAACAACTCCGTCATATCCATACCCCTCCACCCCCTACACTCTTAAACACCTCCATCATATCCATACCCCTCCACCCCCTACACTCTTAAACACCTCCGTCATATCCATACCCCTCCACCCCCTACACTCTTAAACACCTCTGTCATATGCATACCCCTCTATCCCCTACACTCTTAAACACCTCCGTCATATCCATACCCCTCGATCTCCTACACTCCTAAACACCTCCGACATATCCATAGCCCTCCAGCCCCTACACTCTTAAACACCTCCGTCATATCCATACCCCTCCACCCCCTACACTCTTAAACACCTCCGTCATATCCATACCCCTCTATCCCCTACAATCCTATACACCTCCATCATATCCATACCCCTCTATCCCCTACACTCTTAAACACCTCTGTCATATCCATACCCCTCTATCCCCTATACTCTTAAACACCTCCGTTATATCCATACCCATCTATCCCCTACACTCTTAAACACCTCCGTCATATCCATACCCCTCTATCCCCTACACTCTTAAACACCTCCGTCATATCCATACCCCTCTATCCCCTACACTCTTAAACACCTCCGTCATATCCATACCCCTCCACCCCCTACACTCTTAAACACCTCCGTCATATCCATACCCCTCCACCCCCTACACTCGTAAACACCTCCGTCATATCCATACCCCTCCACCCCCTACACTCTTAAACACCTCTGTCATATGCATACCCCTCTATCCCCTACACTCTTAAACACCTCCGTCATATCCATACCCCTCTATCCCCTACACTCTTAAACACCTCTGTCATATCCATACCCCTCTATCCCCTACACTCTTAAACACCTACGTCATATCCATACCCCTCTATCCCCTACACTCTTAAACACCTCCTTCATATACATACCCCTCTAACCCCTGCACTCTTAAACACCTCCATCATATCCATACCCCTCCACCCCCAACACTCTGAAACACCTCCGCCATATCCATACCCCTCTATCCGCTACACTCCTAAACACCTCCGTCATATCCATACCACTCCACCCCCTACACTCTTAAACACCACCGTCATATCCATACCCGTCTATCCCCTACACTCTTAAACACCTCCGTCATATCCATACCCCTCCACCCCCTACACTCGTAAACACCTCCGTCATATCCATACCCCTCCACCCCCTACACTCTTAAACACCTCCATCATATCCATACCCCTCCACCCCCTACACTCTTAAACACCTCCATCATATCCATACCCCTCTAACCCCTGCACTCTTAAACACCTCCATCATATCCATACCCCTCTAACCCCTACACTCTTAAACACCTCCGTCATATCCATACCCCTCCACCCCCTACACTCGTAAACACCTCCGTCATATCCATACCCCTCCACCCCCTACACTCTTAAACACCTCCATCATATCCATACCCCTCCACCCCCTACACTCTTAAACACCTCCATCATATCCATACCCCTCTAACCCCTGCACTCTTAAACACCTCCATCATATCCATACCCCTCTAACCCCTACACTCTTAAACACCTCCGTCATATCCACACCCCTCTATCCCCTACACTCCTAAACACCTCCGTCATATCCATACCCCTCTATCCCCTACACTCTTAAACACCTCCGTCATATCCATACCACTCCACCCCCTACACTCTTAAACACCTCCTCATATCCATACCCCTCCACCCCCTACACTCTTAAACACCTCCGTCATATCCATACCCCTCCACCCCCTACTCTCTTAAACACCTCCGTCATATCCATACCCCTCTATCCCCTACACTCCTAAACACCTCCATCATATCCATACCCCTCCACCCTCTACACTCTTAAACACCTCCATCATATCAACACCCCTCAAACCCCTGCACTCTTAAACGCCTCCATCATATCCATACCCCTCTATCCCCTACACTCCTATACACCTCCATCATATCCATACCCCTCTATCCCCTACACTCTTAAACACCTCCGTCATATCCATACCCCTCTATCCCCTACACTCCTAAACACCTCCGGCATATCCATACCACTCCACCCCCTACACTCTTAAACACCTCCGTCATATCCATACCCCTCTATCCCCTACACTCTTAAACACCTCCGTCATATCCATACCTGTCTATCCCCTACACTCTTAAACACCTCCGTCATATCCATACCTGTCTATCCCCTACACTCTTAAACACCTCCGTCATATCCATACCACTCCACCCCCTACACTCTTAAACACCTCCGTCATATCCATACCACTCTATCCCCTACACTCTTAAACACCTCCGTCATATCCATACCTGTCTATCCCCTACACTCTTAAACACCTCCGTCATATCCATACCCCTTTATCCCCTACACTCTTAAACACCTCCATCATATCCATACCCCTCTATCCCCTACACTCTTAAACACCTCCATCATATCCATACCCCTCCACCCCCTACACTATTAAACACCTCCGTCATATCCATACCCCTCAACCGCCTACACTCTTAAACACCTCTGTCATATGCATACCCCTCTATCCCCTACACTCTTAAACACCTCTGTCATATCCATACCCCTCTATCCCCTACACTCCTAAACACCTCCATCATATCCATACCCCTCTATCCCCTATACTCTTAAACACCTCCATCATATCCATACCCCTCCACCCCCTACACTCTTAAACACCTCCGTCATATCCATACCCGTCCACCCCCTACACTCTTAAACACCTCCGTCATATCCATACCCCACTATCCCCTACACTCCTATACACCTGCATCATATCCATACCCCTCTATCCCCTCCTCTCTTAAACACCTCTGTCATATCCATACCCCTCTATCCCCTATACTCTTAAACACCTCCGTCATATCCATACCCATCTATCCCCTACACTCTTAAACACCTCCGTCATATCCATACCCCTCTATCCCCTACACTCTTAAACACCTCCGTCACATCCATACCCCTCTATCCCCTACACTCTTAAACACCTCCGTCATATCCATACCCCTCCACCCCCTACACTCTTAAACACCTCCGTCATATCCATACCCCTCCACCCCCTACACTCTTAAACACCTCCGTCATATCCATACCCCTCCACCCCCTACACTCTTAAACACCTCTGTCATATGCATACCCCTCTATCCCCTACACTCTTAAACACCTCCGTCATATCCATACCCCTCTATCCCCAACAATCTTAAACACCTCTGTCATATCCATACCCCTCTATCCCCTACACTCCTAAACACCTCCGTCATATCCATACCACTCCACCCCCTACACTCTTAAACACCACCGTCATATCCATACCCGTCTTTCCCCTACACTCTTAAACACCGTCATATCCATACCCCTCCACCCCCTACACTCGTAAACACCTCCGTCATATCCATACCCCTCCACCCCCTACACTCTTAAACACCTCCGTCATATCCATACCCCTCCATCCCCTACACTCTTAAACACCTCCGTCATATCCACACCCCTCTATCCCCTACACTCTTAGCACCTCCGTCATATCCATACCCCTCTATCCCCTACACCCCTAAACACCTCCATCATATCCATACCCCTCCACCCTCTACACTCTTAAACACCTCCATCATATCCACACCCCTCTAACCCCTGCACCCTTAAACGCCTCCATCATATCCATACCCCTCTATCCCCTACACTCCTAAACACCTCCATCATATCCATACCCCTCTATCCCCTACACTCCTAAACACCTCCGTCATATCTATACCCCTCCACCCCCTACACTCTTAAACACCTCCATCATATCCATACCCCTCCACCCCCTACACTCGTAAACACCTCCGCCATATCCATACCCCTCCACCCCCTACACTCTTAAACACCTCCATCATATCCATACAACTCCATCCCCTACACTCTTAAACACCTCCATCATATCCATACCCCTCTAACCCCTGCACTCTTAAACACCACCATCATATCCATACCCCTCTATCCCCTACACTCTTAAACACCTCCGTCATATCCATACCTCTCTAACCCCTGCACACTTAAACACCTCCATCATATCCATACCCCTCTATCCCCTACACTCTAAAACACCTCCGTCATATCCATACCTCTCTATCCCCTACACTCGTAAACACCTCCATCATATCCATACCCCTCTATCCCCTACACTCTTAAACACCTCCGTCATATCCATACCCCTCTATCCCCTACACTCTTAAACACCTCCATCATATACATACCCCTCTATCCCCTACACTCTTAAACACCTCCGTCATATCCATACCGGTCTATCCCCTACACTCTTAAACACCTCCGTCATATCCATACCCCTCTATCCCCTACACTCCTAAACACCTCCGTCATATCCATAGCCCTCTATCCCCTACACTCGTAAACACCTCCGTCATATCCATACCCCTCTATCCCCTACACTCTTAAACACCTCCTTCAAATCCATACGCCTGTATCCGCTACACTCCTAAACACCTCCGTCATATCCATACCCCTCCACCCCCTACACTCTTAAACACCACCGTCATATCCATACCCGTCTATCCCCTACACTCTTAAACACTTCCGTCATATCCATACCCCTCCACCCCCTACACTCGTAAACAACTCCGTCATATCCATACCTCTCCACCCCCTACACTCTTAAACACCATCATATCCATACCCCTCTAACCCCTGCACTCTTAAACACCTCCATCATATCCATACCCCTCTATCCCCTACTCTCTTAAACACCTCCGTCATATCCATACCCCTCCACCCCCTACACTCTTAAACACCTCCGTCATATCCATACCCCTCTATCCCCTACACTCTTAAACACCTCTGTCATAACTATACCCCTCTATCCCCTACACTCTTGAACAACTCCGTCATATCCACACACCTCTATCCCCTACACTCCTAAACACCTCCGTCATATCCATACCCCTCTATCCCCTACACTCTTAAACACCTCCGTCATATCCATACCACTCCACCCCCTGCACTCTTAAACACCTCCGTCATATCCATACCCGTCTATCCCCTACACTCTTAGCACCTCCGTCATATCCATACCCCTCTATCCCCTACCCTCCCAAACACCTCCATCATATCCATACCCCTCCAGCCTCTACACTCTTAAACACCTCCATCATATCCACACCCCTCTAACCCCTGCACTCTTAAACGCCTCCATCATATCCATACCCCTCTATCCCCTACAATCTTAAACACCTCCGTCATATCCACACCCCTCTATCCCCTACACTCCTAAACACCTCCGTCATATCCATACCCCTCCACCCCCTACGCTCTTAAACACCACCGTCATATCCATACCCGTCTATCCCCTACACTCTTAAACACCTCCGTCATATCCATACCCCTCCACCCCCTACACTCGTAAACACCTCCGCCATATCCATACCCCTCCACCCCCTACACTCTTAAACACCTCCATCATATCCATACAACTCCATCCCCTACACTCTTAAACACCTCCGTCATATCCACACCCCTCTATCCCCTACACTCCTAAACACCTCCGTCATATCCATACCCCTCTATCCCCTACACTCTTAAACACCTCTGTCATATCCATACCCCTCTATCCCCTACACTCCTAAACACCTCCGTCATATCCATACCCGTCTATCCCCTACACTCTTAAACAACTCTGTCATATCCATACCCCTCTATCCCCTACACTCTTAAACACCTCCGTCATATCCATACCCCTCTATCCCCTCCTCTCCTAAACACCTCCGTCATATCCATAGCCCTCTATCCCCTACACTCGTAAACACCTCCGTCATATCCATACCCCTCCACCCCCTACACTCTTAAACACCTCCAACATATCCATACCCCTCTAACCCCTGCACTCTTAAACACCTCCATCATATCCATACCCCTCTATCCCCTACACTCTTAAACACCTCCGTCATATCCATACCCCTCCACCCCCTACACTCTTAAACACCTCCGTCATATCCATACCCCTCTATCCCCTACACTCTTAAACACCTCTGTCATAACCATACCCCTCTATCCCCTACACTCTTAAACACCTCTGTCATATCCACACACCTCTATCCCCTACACTCCTAAACACCTCCGTCATATCCATACCCCTCTATCCCCTACACTCTTAAACACCTCCGTCATATCCATACCCCTCCACGCCCTACACTCTTAAACACCTCCGTCATATCCATACCACTCCACCCCCTACACTCTTAAACACCTCCATCATATCCATACCCCTCTATCCCCTACACTCCTAAACACCTCCGTCATATCCATACCCCTCTATCCCCTACACTCTTAAACAACTCTGTCATATCCATACCCCTCCACCCCCTACACTCCTAAACACCTACATCATATCCATAACCCTCTATCCCCTACAATGCTAAACACCTCCGTCATATCTATACCCATCCACCCCCTACACTCTTAAACACCTCCATCATATCCATACCCCTCCACCCCCTACACTCTTAAACACCTCCATCATATCCATACCCCTCTAACCCCTGCACTCTTAAACACCTCCATCATATCCATACCCCTCTATCCCCTACACTCTTAAACACCTCCGTCATATCCATACCCCTCTAACCCCTGCACTCTTAAACACCTCCATCATATCCATACCCCTCTATCCCCTACACTCTTAAACACCTGTGTCATATCCATACCCCTCTATCCCCTACACTCTTAAACACCTCCGTCATATCCATACCCCTCTATCCCCTACACTCTTAAACACCTCCATCATATCCATACCCCTCTATCCCCTACACTCTTAAACACCTCCGTCATATCCATACCCGTCTATCCCCTACACTCTTAAACACCTCTGTCATATCCATACCCCTCTATCCCCTACACTCTTAAACACCTCCGTCATATCCATACCCCTCTATCCCCTACACTCCTAAACACCTCCGTCATATCCATACCCCTCTATCCCATACACTCCTAAACACCTCCGTCATATCCATACCCCTCTATCCCCTACACTCTTAAACACCTCCCTCAAATCCATACCCCTCTATCCCCTACTCTCTTAAACACCTCCGTCATATCCATACCCCTCTATCCCCTACACTCTTAAACACCTCCATCATATCCATACCCCTCTATCCCCTACACTCCTAAACACCTCCGTCATATCCATACCCCTCCACCCCCTACTCTCTTAAACACCTCCGTCATATCCATACCCCTCCACCCCCTACACTCTAAAACACCTCTGTCATATGCATACCCCTCTATCCCCTACACTCTTAAACACCTCCGTCAAATCCATACCCCTCTATCCCCTACACTCCTAAACACCTCCATCATATCCATACCCTACTATCCCCTACACTCTTAAACACCTCCGTCATATCCATACCTGTCTATCCCCTACACTCTTAAACACCTCCGTCATATCCATACCCCACTATCCCCTACACTCTTAAACACCTCCATCATATCCATACCCCTCTATCCCCTACACTCCTAAACAACTCCGTCATATCCATACCCCTCCACCCCCTACACTCTTAAACACCTCCATCATATCCATACCCCTCCACCCCCTACACTCTTAAACACCTCCGTCATATCCATACCCCTCCACCCCCTACACTCTTAAACACCTCTGTCATATGCATACCCCTCTATCCCCTACACTCTTAAACACCTCCGTCATATCCATACCCCTCTATCCATTACACTCCTATACACCTCCATCATATCCATACCCCTCTATCCCCTACACTCTTAAACACCTCCGTCATATCCATACCCCTCTATCCCCTATACTCTTAAACACCTCCGTCATATCGATACCCATCTATCCCCTACACTCTTAAACACCTCCGTCATATCCATACCCCTCTATCCCCTACACTCTTAAACACCTCCGTCATATCCATACCCCTCTATCCCCTACACTCTTAAACACCTCCGTCATATCCATACCCCTCCACCCCTACACTCTTAAACACCTCCGTCATATCCAAACCCCTCTATCCCCTACACTCTTAAACACCTCCGTCATATGCATACCCCTCCACCCCCTACACTCTTAAACACCTCCGTCATATCCATACCCCTCCACCCCCTACACTCTTAAACACCTCTGTCATATGCATACCCCTCTATCCCCTACACTCTTAAACACCTCCGTCATATCCAGACCCCTCTATCCCCTACACTCTTAAACACCTCTGTCATATCCATACCCCTCTATCCCCTACACTCTTAAACACCTCCGTCATATCCATACCCCTCTATCCCCTACACTCTTAAACACCTCCATCATATCCATACCCCTCTAACCCCTGCACTCTTAAACACCTCCGTCATATCCATACCCCTCTATCCCCTACACTCTTAAACACCTCCGCCATATCCATACCCCTCTATCCCCTACACTCCTAAACACCTCCGTCATATCCATACCCCTCCACCCCCTACACTCTTAAACACCTCTGTCATATGCATACCCCTCTATCCCCTACACTCTTAAACACCTCCGTCATATCCATACCCCTCTATCCCCAACAATCTTAAACACCTCTGTCATATCCATACCCCTCTATCCCCTACACTCCTAAACACCTCCGTCATATCCATACCACTCCACCCCCTACACTCTTAAACACCACCGTCATATCCATACCCGTCTTTCCCCTACACTCTTAAACACCGTCATATCCATACCCCTCCACCCCCTACACTCGTAAACACCTCCGTCATATCCATACCCCTCCACCCCCTACACTCTTAAACACCTCCGTCATATCCATACCCCTCCATCCCCTACACTCTTAAACACCTCCGTCATATCCACACCCCTCTATCCCCTACACTCTTAGCACCTCCGTCATATCCATACCCCTCTTTCCCCTACACCCCTAAACACCTCCATCATATCCATACCCCTCCACCCTCTACACTCTTAAACACCTCCATCATATCCACACCCCTCTAACCCCTGCACCCTTAAACGCCTCCATCATATCCATACCCCTCTATCCCCTACACTCCTAAACACCTCCATCATATCCATACCCCTCTATCCCCTACACTCTTAAACACCTCCGTCATATCCAAACCCCTCTATCCCCTACACTCTTAAACACCTCCGTCATATGCATACCCCTCCACCCCCTACACTCTTAAACACCTCCGTCATATCCATACCCCTCCACCCCCTACACTCTTAAACACCTCTGTCATATGCATACCCCTCTATCCCCTACACTCTTAAACACCTCCGTCATATCCAGACCCCTCTATCCCCTACACTCTTAAACACCTCTGTCATATCCATACCCCTCTATCCCCTACACTCTTAAACACCTCCGTCATATCCATACCCCTCTATCCCCTACACTCTTAAACACCTCCATCATATCCATACCCCTCTAACCCCTGCACTCTTAAACACCTCCGTCATATCCATACCCCTCTATCCCCTACACTCTTAAACACCTCCGCCATATCCATACCCCTCTATCCCCTACACTCCTAAACACCTCCGTCATATCCATACCCCTCCACCCCCTACACTCTTAAACACCTCTGTCATATGCATACCCCTCTATCCCCTACACTCTTAAACACCTCCGTCATATCCATACCCCTCTATCCCCAACAATCTTAAACACCTCTGTCATATCCATACCCCTCTATCCCCTACACTCCTAAACACCTCCGTCATATCCATACCACTCCACCCCCTACACTCTTAAACACCACCGTCATATCCATACCCGTCTTTCCCCTACACTCTTAAACACCGTCATATCCATACCCCTCCACCCCCTACACTCGTAAACACCTCCGTCATATCCATACCCCTCCACCCCCTACACTCTTAAACACCTCCGTCATATCCATACCCCTCCATCCCCTACACTCTTAAACACCTCCGTCATATCCACACCCCTCTATCCCCTACACTCTTAGCACCTCCGTCATATCCATACCCCTCTTTCCCCTACACCCCTAAACACCTCCATCATATCCATACCCCTCCACCCTCTACACTCTTAAACACCTCCATCATATCCACACCCCTCTAACCCCTGCACCCTTAAACGCCTCCATCATATCCATACCCCTCTATCCCCTACACTCCTAAACACCTCCATCATATCCATACCCCTCTATCCCCTACACTCCTAAACACCTCCGTCATATCTATACCCCTCCACCCCCTACACTCTTAAACACCTCCATCATATCCATACCCCTCCACCCCCTACACTCGTAAACACCTCCGCCATATCCATACCCCTCCACCCCCTACACTCTTAAACACCTCCATCATATCCATACAACTCCATCCCCTACACTCTTAAACACCTCCATCATATCCATACCCCTCTAACCCCTGCACTCTTAAACACCACCATCATATCCATACCCCTCTATCCCCTACACTCTTAAACACCTCCGTCATATCCATACCTCTCTAACCCCTGCACACTTAAACACCTCCATCATATCCATACCCCTCTATCCCCTACACTCTAAAACACCTCCGTCATATCCATACCTCTCTATCCCCTACACTCGTAAACACCTCCATCATATCCATACCCCTCTATCCCCTACACTCTTAAACACCTCCGTCATATCCATACCCCTCTATCCCCTACACTCTTAAACACCTCCATCATATACATACCCCTCTATCCCCTACACTCTTAAACACCTCCGTCATATCCATACCCGTCTATCCCCTACACTCTTAAACACCTCCGTCATATCCATACCCCTCTATCCCCTACACTCCTAAACACCTCCGTCATATCCATAGCCCTCTATCCCCTACACTCGTAAACACCTCCGTCATATCCATACCCCTCTATCCCCTACACTCTTAAACACCTCCTTCAAATCCATACGCCTGTATCCCCTACACTCCTAAACACCTCCGTCATATCCATACCCCTCCACCCCCTACACTCTTAAACACCACCGTCATATCCATACCCGTCTATCCCCTACACTCTTAAACACTTCCGTCATATCCATACCCCTCCACCCCCTACACTCGTAAACAACTCCGTCATATCCATACCTCTCCACCCCCTACACTCTTAAACACCATCATATCCATACCCCTCTAACCCCTGCACTCTTAAACACCTCCATCATATCCATACCCCTCTATCCCCTACTCTCTTAAACACCTCCGTCATATCCATACCCCTCCACCCCCTACACTCTTAAACACCTCCGTCATATCCATACCCCTCTATCCCCTACACTCTTAAACACCTCTGTCATAACTATACCCCTCTATCCCCTACACTCTTGAACACCTCCGTCATATCCACACACCTCTATCCCCTACACTCCTAAACACCTCCGTCATATCCATACCCCTCTATCCCCTACACTCTTAAACACCTCCGTCATATCCATACCACTCCACCCCCTGCACTCTTAAACACCTCCGTCATATCCATACCCGTCTATCCCCTACACTCTTAGCACCTCCGTCATATCCATACCCCTCTATCCCCTACCCTCCCAAACACCTCCATCATATCCATACCCCTCCAGCCTCTACACTCTTAAACACCTCCATCATATCCACACCCCTCTAACCCCTGCACTCTTAAACGCCTCCATCATATCCATACCCCTCTATCCCCTACAATCTTAAACACCTCCGTCATATCCACACCCCTCTATCCCCTACACTCCTAAACACCTCCGTCATATCCATACCCCTCCACCCCCTACGCTCTTAAACACCACCGTCATATCCATACCCGTCTATCCCCTACACTCTTAAACACCTCCGTCATATCCATACCCCTCCACCCCCTACACTCGTAAACACCTCCGCCATATCTATACCCCTCCACCCCCTACACTCTTAAACACCTCCATCATATCCATACCCCTCCACCCCCTACACTCGTAAACACCTCCGCCATATCCATACCCCTCCACCCCCTACACTCTTAAACACCTCCATCATATCCATACAACTCCATCCCCTACACTCTTAAACACCTCCATCATATCCATACCCCTCTAACCCCTGCACTCTTAAACACCACCATCATATCCATACCCCTCTATCCCCTACACTCTTAAACACCTCCGTCATATCCATACCTCTCTAACCCCTGCACACTTAAACACCTCCATCATATCCATACCCCTCTATCCCCTACACTCTAAAACACCTCCGTCATATCCATACCTCTCTATCCCCTACACTCGTAAACACCTCCATCATATCCATACCCCTCTATCCCCTACACTCTTAAACACCTCCGTCATATCCATACCCCTCTATCCCCTACACTCTTAAACACCTCCATCATATACATACCCCTCTATCCCCTACACTCTTAAACACCTCCGTCATATCCATACCCGTCTATCCCCTACACTCTTAAACACCTCCGTCATATCCATACCCCTCTATCCCCTACACTCCTAAACACCTCCGTCATATCCATAGCCCTCTATCCCCTACACTCGTAAACACCTCCGTCATATCCATACCCCTCTATCCCCTACACTCTTAAACACCTCCTTCAAATCCATACGCCTGTATCCCCTACACTCCTAAACACCTCCGTCATATCCATACCCCTCCACCCCCTACACTCTTAAACACCACCGTCATATCCATACCCGTCTATCCCCTACACTCTTAAACACTTCCGTCATATCCATACCCCTCCACCCCCTACACTCGTAAACAACTCCGTCATATCCATACCTCTCCACCCCCTACACTCTTAAACACCATCATATCCATACCCCTCTAACCCCTGCACTCTTAAACACCTCCATCATATCCATACCCCTCTATCCCCTACTCTCTTAAACACCTCCGTCATATCCATACCCCTCCACCCCCTACAGTCTTAAACACCTCCGTCATATCCATACCCCTCTATCCCCTACACTCTTAAACACCTCTGTCATAACTATACCCCTCTATCCCCTACACTCTTGAACACCTCCGTCATATCCACACACCTCTATCCCCTACACTCCTAAACACCTCCGTCATATCCATACCCCTCTATCCCCTACACTCTTAAACACCTCCGTCATATCCATACCACTCCACCCCCTGCACTCTTAAACACCTCCGTCATATCCATACCCGTCTATCCCCTACACTCTTAGCACCTCCGTCATATCCATACCCCTCTATCCCCTACCCTCCCAAACACCTCCATCATATCCATACCCCTCCAGCCTCTACACTCTTAAACACCTCCATCATATCCACACCCCTCTAACCCCTGCACTCTTAAACGCCTCCATCATATCCATACCCCTCTATCCCCTACAATCTTAAACACCTCCGTCATATCCACACCCCTCTATCCCCTACACTCCTAAACACCTCCGTCATATCCATACCCCTCCACCCCCTACGCTCTTAAACACCACCGTCATATCCATACCCGTCTATCCCCTACACTCTTAAACACCTCCGTCATATCCATACCCCTCCACCCCCTACACTCGTAAACACCTCCGCCATATCCATACCCCTCCACCCCCTACACTCTTAAACACCTCCATCATATCCATACAACTCCATCCCCTACACTCTTAAACACTTCCGTCATATCCACACCCCTCTATCCCCTACACTCCTAAACACCTCCGTCATATCCATACCCCTCTATCCCCTACACTCTTAAACACCTCTGTCATATCCATACCCCTCTATCCCCTACACTCCTAAACACCTCCGTCATATCCATAACCCTCTATCCCCTACACTCTTAAACACCTCCATCATATCCATACCCGTCTATCCCCTACACTCCTAAACACCTCCATCATATCCATACCCCTCTATCCCCTACACTCCTAAACACCTCCGTCATATCTATACCCCTCCACCCCCTACACTCTTAAACACCTCCATCATATCCATACCCCTCTAACCCCTGCACTCTTAAACACCTCCATCATATCCATACCCCTCTATCCCCTACACTCTTAAACACCTCCGTCATATCCATACCTCGCTAACCCCTGCACACTTAAACACCTCCATCATATCCATACCCCTCTATCCCCTACACTCTTAAACACCTCCGTCATATCCATACCCCTCTATCCCCTACACTCGTAAACACCTCCATCATATCCATACCCCTCTATCCCCTACACTCTTAAACACCTCCGTCATATCCATACCCCTCTATCCCCTACACTCTTAAACACCTCCATCATATCCATACCCCTCTATCCCCTACACTCTTAAACACCTCCGTCATATCCATACCCGTCTATCCCCTACACTCTTAAACACCTCTGTCATATCCATACCCCTCTATCCCCTACACTCTTAAACACCTCCGTCATATCCATACCCCTCTATCCCCTCCTCTCCTAAACACCTCCGTCATATCCATAGCCCTCTATCCCCTACACTCGTAAACACCTCCGTCATATCCATACCCCTCCACCCCCTACACTCTTAAACACCTCCAACATATCCATACCCCTCTAACCCCTGCACTCTTAAACACCTCCATCATATCCATACCCCTCTATCCCCTACACTCTTAAACACCTCCGTCATATCCATACCCCTCCACCCCCTACACTCTTAAACACCTCCGTCATATCCATACCCCTCTATCCCCTACACTCTTAAACACCTCTGTCATAACCATACCCCTCTATCCCCTACACTCTTAAACACCTCTGTCATATCCACTCACCTCTATCCCCTACACTCCTAAACACCTCCGTCATATCCATACCCCTCTATCCCCTACACTCTTAAACACCTCCGTCATATCCATACCCCTCCACGCCCTACACTCTTAAACACCTCCGTCATATCCATACCACTCCACCCCCTACACTCTTAAACACCTCCATCATATCCATACCCCTCTATCCCCTACACTCCTAAACACCTCCGTCATATCCATACCCCTCTATCCCCTACACTCTTAAACACCTCTGTCATATCCATACCCCTCCACCCCCTACACTCCTAAACACCTCCGTCATATCCATACCCCTCTATCCCCTACACTCTTAAACACCTCTGTCATAACCATACCCCTCTATCCCCTACACTCTTAAACACCTCCGTCATATCCACACACCTCTATCCCCTACACTCCTAAACACCTCCGTCATATCCATACCCCTCTATCCCCTACACTCTTAAACACCTCCATCATATCCATACCCCTCCACCCCCTACACTCTTAAACACCTCCATCATATCCACACCGCTCTAACCCCTGCACTCTTAAACCCCTCCATCATATCCATACCCCTCTATCCCCTACACTCCTAAACACCTACATCATATCCATAACCCTCTATCCCCTACAATGCTAAACACCTCCGTCATATCTATACCCCTCCACCCCCTACACTCTTAAACACCTCCATCATATCCATACCCCTCCACCCCCTACACTCTTAAACACCTCCATCATATCCATACCCCTCTAACCCCTGCACTCTTAAACACCTCCATCATATCCATACCCCTCTATCCCCTACACTCTTAAACACCTCCGTCATATCCATACCCCTCTAACCCCTGCACTCTTAAACACCTCCATCATATCCATACCCCTCTATCCCCTACACTCTTAAACACCTGTGTCATATCCATACCCCTCTATCCCCTACACTCTTAAACACCTCCGTCATATCCATACCCCTCTATCCCCTACACTCTTAAACACCTCCATCATATCCATACCCCTCTATCCCCTACACTCTTAAACACCTCCGTCATATCCATACCCGTCTATCCCCTACACTCTTAAACACCTCTGTCATATCCATACCCCTCTATCCCCTACACTCTTAAACACCTCCGTCATATCCATACCCCTCTATCCCCTACACTCCTAAACACCTCCGTCATATCCATACCCCTCTATCCCATACACTCCTAAACACCTCCGTCATATCCATACCCCTCTATCCCCTACACTCTTAAACACCTCCCTCAAATCCATACCCCTCTATCCCCTACTCTCTTAAACACCTCTGTCATATCCATACCCCTCTATCCCCTACACTCTTAAACACCTCCATCATATCCATACCCCTCTATCCCCTACACTCCTAAACACCTCCGTCATATCCATACCCCTCCACCCCCTACTCTCTTAAACACCTCCATCATATCCATACCCCTCCACCCCCAACACTCTTAAACACCTCCGTCATATCCATACCCCTCCACCCCCTACACTCTTAAACACCTCCGTCATATCCATACCCCTCTATCCCCTACACTCTTAAACACCTCTGTCATAACCATACCCCTCTATCCCCTACACTCTTAAACACCTCTGTCATATCCACACACCTCTATCCCCTACACTCCTAAACACCTCCGTCATATCCATACCCCTCTATCCCCTACACTCTTAAACACCTCCGTCATATCCATACCCATCCACGCCCTACACTCTTAAACACCTCCGTCATATCCATACCACTCCACCCCCTACACTCTTAAACACCTCCATCATATCCATACCCCTCTATCCCCTACACTCCTAAACACCTCCGTCATATCCATACCCCTCTATCCCCTACACTCTTAAACACCTCTGTCATATCCATACCCCTCCACCCCCTACACTCCTAAACACCTCCGTCATATCCATACCCCTCTATCCCCTACACTCTTAAACACCTCTGTCATAACCATACCCCTCTATCCCCTACACTCTTAAACACCTCCGTCATATCCACACACCTCTATCCCCTACACTCCTAAACACCTCCGTCATATCCATACCCCTCTATCCCCTACACTCTTAAACACCTCCATCATATCCATACCCCTCCACCCCCTACACTCCTAAACACCTACATCATATCCATAACCCTCTATCCCCTACAATGCTAAACACCTCCGTCATATCTATACCCATCCACCCCCTACACTCTTAAACACCTCCATCATATCCATACCCCTCCACCCCCTACACTCTTAAACACCTCCATCATATCCATACCCCTCTAACCCCTGCACTCTTAAACACCTCCATCATATCCATACCCCTCTATCCCCTACACTCTTAAACACCTCCGTCATATCCATACCACTCTAACCCCTGCACTCTTAAACACCTCCATCATATCCATACCCCTCTATCCCCTACACTCTTAAACACCTGTGTCATATCCATACCCCTCTAACCCCTACACTCTTAAACACCTCCGTCATATCCATACCCCTCTATCCCCTACACTCTTAAACACCTCCATCATATCCATACCCCTCTATCCCCTACACTCTTAAACACCTCCGTCATATCCATACCCGTCTATCCCCTACACTCTTAAACACCTCTGTCATATCCATACCCCTCTATCCCCTACACTCTTAAACACCTCCGTCATATCCATACCCCTCTATCCCCTACACTCCTAAACACCTCCGTCATATCCATACCCCTCTATCCCATACACTCCTAAACACCTCCGTCATATCCATACCCCTCTATCCCCTACACTCTTAAACACCTCCCTCAAATCCATACCCCTCTATCCCCTACTCTCTTAAACACCTCCGTCATATCCATACCCCTCTATCCCCTACACTCTTAAACACCTCCATCATATCCATACCCCTCTATCCCCTACACTCCTAAACACCTCCGTCATATCCATACCCCTCCACCCCCTACTCTCTTAAACACCTCCGTCATATCCATACCCCTCCACCCCCTACACTCTAAAACACCTCTGTCATATGCATACCCCTCTATCCCCTACACTCTTAAACACCTCCGTCATATCCATACCCCACTATCCCCTACACTCTTAAACACCTCCATCATATCCATACCCCTCTATCCCCTACACTCCTAAACAACTCCGTCATATCCATACCCCTCCACCCCCTACACTCTTAAACACCTCCGTCATATCCATACCCCTCCACCCCTACACTCTTAAACACCTCCGTCATATCCAAACCCCTCTATCCCCTACACTCTTAAACACCTCCGTCATATGCATACCCCTCCACCCCCTACACTCTTAAACACCTCCGTCATATCCATACCCCTCCACCCCCTACACTCTTAAACACCTCTGTCATATGCATACCCCTCTATCCCCTACACTCTTAAACACCTCCGTCATATCCAGACCCCTCTATCCCCTACACTCTTAAACACCTCTGTCATATCCATACCCCTCTATCCCCTACACTCTTAAACACCTCCGTCATATCCATACCCCTCTATCCCCTACACTCTTAAACACCTCCATCATATCCATACCCCTCTAACCCCTGCACTCTTAAACACCTCCGTCATATCCATACCCCTCTATCCCCTACACTCTTAAACACCTCCGCCATATCCATACCCCTCTATCCCCTACACTCCTAAACACCTCCGTCATATCCATACCCCTCCACCCCCTACACTCTTAAACACCTCTGTCATATGCATACCCCTCTATCCCCTACACTCTTAAACACCTCCGTCATATCCATACCCCTCTATCCCCAACAATCTTAAACACCTCTGTCATATCCATACCCCTCTATCCCCTACACTCCTAAACACCTCCGTCATATCCATACCACTCCACCCCCTACACTCTTAAACACCACCGTCATATCCATACCCGTCTTTCCCCTACACTCTTAAACACCGTCATATCCATACCCCTCCACCCCCTACACTCGTAAACACCTCCGTCATATCCATACCCCTCCACCCCCTACACTCTTAAACACCTCCGTCATATCCATACCCCTCCATCCCCTACACTCTTAAACACCTCCGTCATATCCACACCCCTCTATCCCCTACACTCTTAGCACCTCCGTCATATCCATACCCCTCTTTCCCCTACACCCCTAAACACCTCCATCATATCCATACCCCTCCACCCTCTACACTCTTAAACACCTCCATCATATCCACACCCCTCTAACCCCTGCACCCTTAAACGCCTCCATCATATCCATACCCCTCTATCCCCTACACTCCTAAACACCTCCATCATATCCATACCCCTCTATCCCCTACACTCCTAAACACCTCCGTCATATCTATACCCCTCCACCCCCTACACTCTTAAACACCTCCATCATATCCATACCCCTCCACCCCCTACACTCGTAAACACCTCCGCCATATCCATACCCCTCCACCCCCTACACTCTTAAACACCTCCATCATATCCGTACAACTCCATCCCCTACACTCTTAAACACCTCCATCATATCCATACCCCTCTAACCCCTGCACTCTTAAACACCACCATCATATCCATACCCCTCTATCCCCTACACTCTTAAACACCTCCGTCATATCCATACCTCTCTAACCCCTGCACACTTAAACACCTCCATCATATCCATACCCCTCTATCCCCTACACTCTAAAACACCTCCGTCATATCCATACCTCTCTATCCCCTACACTCGTAAACACCTCCATCATATCCATACCCCTCTATCCCCTACACTCTTAAACACCTCCGTCATATCCATACCCCTCTATCCCCTACACTCTTAAACACCTCCATCATATACATACCCCTCTATCCCCTACACTCTTAAACACCTCCGTCATATCCATACCCGTCTATCCCCTACACTCTTAAACACCTCCGTCATATCCATACCCCTCTATCCCCTACACTCCTAAACACCTCCGTCATATCCATAGCCCTCTATCCCCTACACTCGTAAACACCTCCGTCATATCCATACCCCTCTATCCCCTACACTCTTAAACACCTCCTTCAAATCCATACGCCTGTATCCCCTACACTCCTAAACACCTCCGTCATATCCATACCCCTCCACCCCCTACACTCTTAAACACCACCGTCATATCCATACCCGTCTATCCCCTACACTCTTAAACACTTCCGTCATATCCATACCCCTCCACCCCCTACACTCGTAAACAACTCCGTCATATCCATACCTCTCCACCCCCTACACTCTTAAACACCATCATATCCATACCCCTCTAACCCCTGCACTCTTAAACACCTCCATCATATCCATACCCCTCTATCCCCTACTCTCTTAAACACCTCCGTCATATCCATACCCCTCCACCCCCTACACTCTTAAACACCTCCGTCATATCCATACCCCTCTATCCCCTACACTCTTAAACACCTCTGTCATAACTATACCCCTCTATCCCCTACACTCTTGAACACCTCCGTCATATCCACACACCTCTATCCCCTACACTCCTAAACACCTCCGTCATATCCATACCCCTCTATCCCCTACACTCTTAAACACCTCCGTCATATCCATACCACTCCACCCCCTGCACTCTTAAACACCTCCGTCATATCCATACCCGTCTATCCCCTACACTCTTAGCACCTCCGTCATATCCATACCCCTCTATCCCCTACCCTCCCAAACACCTCCATCATATCCATACCCCTCCAGCCTCTACACTCTTAAACACCTCCATCATATCCACACCCCTCTAACCCCTGCACTCTTAAACGCCTCCATCATATCCATACCCCTCTATCCCCTACAATCTTAAACACCTCCGTCATATCCACACCCCTCTATCCCCTACACTCCTAAACACCTCCGTCATATCCATACCCCTCCACCCCCTACGCTCTTAAACACCACCGTCATATCCATACCCGTCTATCCCCTACACTCTTAAACACCTCCGTCATATCCATACCACTCCACCCCCTACACTCGTAAACACCTCCGCCATATCCATACCCCTCCACCCCCTACACTCTTAAACACCTCCATCATATCCATACAACTCCATCCCCTACACTCTTAAACACTTCCGTCATATCCACACCCCTCTATCCCCTACACTCCTAAACACCTCCGTCATATCCATACCCCTCTATCCCCTACACTCTTAAACACCTCTGTCATATCCATACCCCTCTATCCCCTACACTCCTAAACACCTCCGTCATATCCATAACCCTCTATCCCCTACACTCTTAAACACCTCCATCATATCCATACCCGTCTATCCCCTACACTCCTAAACACCTCCATCATATCCATACCCCTCTATCCCCTACACTCCTAAACACCTCCGTCATATCTATACCCCTCCACCCCCTACACTCTTAAACACCTCCATCATATCCATACCCCTCTAACCCCTGCACTCTTAAACACCTCCATCATATCCATACCCCTCTATCCCCTACACTCTTAAACACCTCCGTCATATCCATACCTCGCTAACCCCTGCACACTTAAACACCTCCATCATATCCATACCCCTCTATCCCCTACACTCTTAAACACCTCCGTCATATCCATACCCCTCTATCCCCTACACTCGTAAACACCTCCATCATATCCATACCCCTCTATCCCCTACACTCTTAAACACCTCCGTCATATCCATACCCCTCTATCCCCTACACTCTTAAACACCTCCATCATATCCATACCCCTCTATCCCCTACACTCTTAAACACCTCCGTCATATCCATACCCGTCTATCCCCTACACTCTTAAACACCTCTGTCATATCCATACCCCTCTATCCCCTACACTCTTAAACACCTCCGTCATATCCATACCCCTCTATCCCCTCCTCTCCTAAACACCTCCGTCATATCCATAGCCCTCTATCCCCTACACTCGTAAACACCTCCGTCATATCCATACCCCTCCACCCCCTACACTCTTAAACACCTCCAACATATCCATACCCCTCTAACCCCTGCACTCTTAAACACCTCCATCATATCCATACCCCTCTATCCCCTACACTCTTAAACACCTCCGTCATATCCATACCCCTCCACCCCCTACACTCTTAAACACCTCCGTCATATCCATACCCCTCTATCCCCTACACTCTTAAACACCTCTGTCATAACCATACCCCTCTATCCCCTACACTCTTAAACACCTCTGTCATATCCACACACCTCTATCCCCTACACTCCTAAACACCTCCGTCATATCCATACCCCTCTATCCCCTACACTCTTAAACACCTCCGTCATATCCATACCCCTCCACGCCCTACACTCTTAAACACCTCCGTCATATCCATACCACTCCACCCCCTACACTCTTAAACACCTCCATCATATCCATACCCCTCTATCCCCTACACTCCTAAACACCTCCGTCATATCCATACCCCTCTATCCCCTACACTCTTAAACACCTCTGTCATATCCATACCCCTCCACCCCCTACACTCCTAAACACCTCCGTCATATCCATACCCCTCTATCCCCTACACTCTTAAACACCTCTGTCATAACCATACCCCTCTATCCCCTACACTCTTAAACACCTCCGTCATATCCACACACCTCTATCCCCTACACTCCTAAACACCTCCGTCATATCCATACCCCTCTATCCCCTACACTCTTAAACACCTCCATCATATCCATACCCCTCCACCCCCTACACTCTTAAACACCTCCATCATATCCACACCGCTCTAACCCCTGCACTCTTAAACCCCTCCATCATATCCATACCCTCTATCCCCTACACTCCTAAACACCTACATCATATCCATAACCCTCTATCCCCTACAATGCTAAACACCTGCGTCATATCTATACCCCTACACCCCCTACACTCTTAAACACCTCCATCATATCCATACCCCTCCACCCCCTACACTCTTAAACACCTCCATCATATCCATACCCCTCTAACCCCTGCACTCTTAAACACCTCCATCATATCCATACCCCTCTATCCCCTACACTCTTAAACACCTCCGTCATATCCATACCCCTCTAACCCCTGCACTCTTAAACACCTCCATCATATCCATACCCCTCTATCCCCTACACTCTTAAACACTTCCGTCATATCCACACCCCTCTATCCCCTACACTCCTAAACACCTCCGTCATATCCATACCCCTCTATCCCCTACACTCTTAAACACCTCTGTCATATCCATACCCCTCTATCCCCTACACTCCTAAACACCTCCGTCATATCCATAACCCTCTATCCCCTACACTCTTAAACACCTCCATCATATCCATACCCGTCTATCCCCTACACTCCTAAACACCTCCATCATATCCATACCCCTCTATCCCCTACACTCCTAAACACCTCCGTCATATCTATACCCCTCCACCCCCTACACTCTTAAACACCTCCATCATATCCATACCCCTCTAACCCCTGCACTCTTAAACACCTCCATCATATCCATACCCCTCTATCCCCTACACTCTTAAACACCTCCGTCATATCCATACCTCGCTAACCCCTGCACACTTAAACACCTCCATCATATCCATACCCCTCTATCCCCTACACTCTTAAACACCTCCGTCATATCCATACCCCTCTATCCCCTACACTCGTAAACACCTCCATCATATCCATACCCCTCTATCCCCTACACTCTTAAACACCTCCGTCATATCCATACCCCTCTATCCCCTACACTCTTAAACACCTCCATCATATCCATACCCCTCTATCCCCTACACTCTTAAACACCTCCGTCATATCCATACCCGTCTATCCCCTACACTCTTAAACACCTCTGTCATATCCATACCCCTCTATCCCCTACACTCTTAAACACCTCCGTCATATCCATACCCCTCTATCCCCTCCTCTCCTAAACACCTCCGTCATATCCATAGCCCTCTATCCCCTACACTCGTAAACACCTCCGTCATATCCATACCCCTCCACCCCCTACACTCTTAAACACCTCCAACATATCCATACCCCTCTAACCCCTGCACTCTTAAACACCTCCATCATATCCATACCCCTCTATCCCCTACACTCTTAAACACCTCCGTCATATCCATACCCCTCCACCCCCTACACTCTTAAACACCTCCGTCATATCCATACCCCTCTATCCCCTACACTCTTAAACACCTCTGTCATAACCATACCCCTCTATCCCCTACACTCTTAAACACCTCTGTCATATCCACACACCTCTATCCCCTACACTCCTAAACACCTCCGTCATATCCATACCCCTCTATCCCCTACACTCTTAAACACCTCCGTCATATCCATACCCCTCCACGCCCTACACTCTTAAACACCTCCGTCATATCCATACCACTCCACCCCCTACACTCTTAAACACCTCCATCATATCCATACCCCTCTATCCCCTACACTCCTAAACACCTCCGTCATATCCATACCCCTCTATCCCCTACACTCTTAAACACCTCTGTCATATCCATACCCCTCCACCCCCTACACTCCTAAACACCTCCGTCATATCCATACCCCTCTATCCCCTACACTCTTAAACACCTCTGTCATAACCATACCCCTCTATCCCCTACACTCTTAAACACCTCCGTCATATCCACACACCTCTATCCCCTACACTCCTAAACACCTCCGTCATATCCATACCCCTCTATCCCCTACACTCTTAAACACCTCCATCATATCCATACCCCTCCACCCCCTACACTCTTAAACACCTCCATCATATCCACACCGCTCTAACCCCTGCACTCTTAAACCCCTCCATCATATCCATACCCCTCTATCCCCTACACTCCTAAACACCTACATCATATCCATAACCCTCTATCCCCTACAATGCTAAACACCTCCGTCATATCTATACCCCTCCACCCCCTACACTCTTAAACACCTCCATCATATCCATACCCCTCCACCCCCTACACTCTTAAACACCTCCATCATATCCATACCCCTCTAACCCCTGCACTCTTAAACACCTCCATCATATCCATACCCCTCTATCCCCTACACTCTTAAACACCTCCGTCATATCCATACCCCTCTAACCCCTGCACTCTTAAACACCTCCATCATATCCATACCCCTCTATCCCCTACACTCTTAAACACCTGTGTCATATCCATACCCCTCTATCCCCTACACTCTTAAACACCTCCGTCATATCCATACCCCTCTATCCCCTACACTCTTAAACACCTCCATCATATCCATACCCCTCTATCCCCTACACTCTTAAACACCTCCGTCATATCCATACCCGTCTATCCCCTACACTCTTAAACACCTCTGTCATATCCATACCCCTCTATCCCCTACACTCTTAAACACCTCCGTCATATCCATACCCCTCTATCCCCTACACTCCTAAACACCTCCGTCATATCCATACCCCTCTATCCCATACACTCCTAAACACCTCCGTCATATCCATACCCCTCTATCCCCTACACTCTTAAACACCTCCCTCAAATCCATACCCCTCTATCCCCTACTCTCTTAAACACCTCCGTCATATCCATACCCCTCTATCCCCTACACTCTTAAACACCTCCATCATATCCATACCCCTCTATCCCCTACACTCCTAAACACCTCCGTCATATCCATACCCCTCCACCCCCTACTCTCTTAAACACCTCCATCATATCCATACCCCTCCACCCCCAACACTCTTAAACACCTCCGTCATATCCATACCCCTCCACCCCCTACACTCTAAAACACCTCTGTCATATGCATACCCCTCTATCCCCTACACTCTTAAACACCTCCGTCAAATCCATACCCCTCTATCCCCTACACTCCTAAACACCTCCATCATATCCATACCCTACTATCCCCTACACTCTTAAACACCTCCGTCATATCCATACCTGTCTATCCCCTACACTCTTAAACACCTCCGTCATATCCATACCCCACTATCCCCTACACTCTTAAACACCTCCATCATATCCATACCCCTCTATCCCCTACACTCCTAAACAACTCCGTCATATCCATACCCCTCCACCCCCTACACTCTTAAACACCTCCATCATATCCATACCCCTCCACCCCCTACACTCTTAAACACCTCCGTCATATCCATACCCCTCCACCCCCTACACTCTTAAACACCTCTGTCATATGCATACCCCTCTATCCCCTACACTCTTAAACACCTCCGTCATATCCATACCCCTCTATCCATTACACTCCTATACATCTCCATCATATCCATACCCCTCTATCCCCTACACTCTTAAACACCTCCGTCATATCCATACCCCTCTATCCCCTATACTCTTAAACACCTCCGTCATATCGATACCCATCTATCCCCTACACTCTTAAACACCTCCGTCATATCCATACCCCTCTATCCCCTACACTCTTAAACACCTCCGTCATATCCATACCCCTCTATCCCCTACACTCTTAAACACCTCCGTCATATCCATACCCCTCCACCCCTACACTCTTAAACACCTCCGTCATATCCAAACCCCTCTATCCCCTACACTGTTAAACACCTCCGTCATATGCATACCCCTCCACCCCCTACACTCTTAAACACCTCCGTCATATCCATACCCCTCCACCCCCTACACTCTTAAACACCTCTGTCATATGCATACCCCTCTATCCCCTACACTCTTAAACACCTCTGTCATATCCATACCCCTCTATCCCCTACACTCTTAAACACCTCCGTCATATCCATACCCCTCTATCCCCTACACTCTTAAACACCTCCATCATATCCATACCCCTCTAACCCCTGCACTCTTAAACACCTCCGTCATATCCATACCCCTCTATCCCCTACACTCTTAAACACCTCCGCCATATCCATACCCCTCTATCCCCTACACTCCTAAACACCTCCGTCATATCCATACCCCTCCACCCCCTACACTCTTAAACACCACCGTCATATCCATACCCGTCTATCCCCTACACTCTTAAACACCTCCGTCATATCCATACCCCTCCACCCCCTACACTCGTAAACACCTCCGTCATATCCATACCCCTCCACCCCCTACACTCTTAAACACCTCCATCATATCCATACCCCTCTATCCCCTACACTCTTAAACACCTCCGTCATAACCACACCCCTCTATCCCCTACACTCCTAAACACCTCCGTCATATCCATACCCCTCTATCCCCTACACTCTTAAACACCTCCGTCATATCCATACCACTCCACCCCCTACACTCTTAAACACCTCCGTCATATCCATACCCGTCTATCCCCTACACTCTTAAACTCCTCCGTCATATCCATACCCCTCTATCCCCTACACTCCTAAACACCTCCATCATATCCATACCCCTCCACCCTCTACACTCTTAAACACCTCCATCATATCCACACCCCTCTAACCCCTGCACCCTTAAACGCCTCCATCATATCCATACCCCTCTATCCCCTACACTCCTAAACACCTCCATCATATCCATACCCCTCTCTCCCCTACACTCCTAAACACCTCCATCATATCCATACCCCTCCACCCCCTACACTCTTAAACACCTCCATCATATCCATACCCCTCTAACCCCTGCACTCTTAAACACCTCCATCATATCCATACCCCTCTATCCCCTACACTCTTAAACACCTCCGTCATATCCATACCTCTCTAACCCCTGCACTCTTAAACACCTCCATCATATCCATACCCCTCTATCCCCTACACTCTTAAACACCTCCGTCATATCCATACCCCTCTATCCCCTACACTCGTAAACACCTCCATCATATCCATACCCCTCTATCCCCTACACTCTTAAACACCTCCGTCATATCCATACCCCTCTATCCCCTACACTCTTAAACACCTCCATCATATCCATACCCCTCTATCCCCTACACTCTTAAACATCTCCGTCATATCCATACCCGTCTATCCCCTACACTCTTAAACACCTCTGTCATATCCATACCCCTCTATCCCCTACACTCTTAAACACCTCCGTCATATCCATACCCCTCTATGCCCTACACTCCTAAACACCTCCGTCATATCCATAGCCCTCTATCCCCTACACTCGTAAACACCTCCGTCATAACCATACCCCTCTATCCCCTACACTTTTAAACACCTCCTTCAAATCCATACCCCTCTATCCCCTACACTCCTAAACACCTCCGTCATATCCATACCCCTCCATCCCCTACACTCTTAAACACCACCGTCATATCCATACCCGTCTATCCCCTACACTCTTAATCACCTCCGTCATATCCATACCCCTCCACCCCCTACACTCGTAAACACCTCCGTCATATCCATACCCCTCCACCCCCTACACTCTTAACACCTCCATCATATCCATACCCCTCCACCCCCTACACTCTTAAACACCTCCATCATATCCATACCCCTCTATCCCCTACACTCTTAAACACCTCCGTCATATCCATACCACTCCACCCCGTACACTCTTAAACACCTCCGTCATATCCATACCCGTCTATCCCCTACACTCTTAAACACCTCCGTCATATCCATACCACTCCACCCCGTACACTCTTAAACACCTCCATCATATCCATACCCGTCTATCCCCTACACTCTTAAACACCTCCGTCATATCCATACCCCTCTATCCCCTACACTCCTAAACACCTCCATCATATCCATACCCCTCCAGCCTCTACACTCTTAAACACCTCCGTCATATCCATACCCCTCTATCCGCTACACTCTTAAACACCTCCATCATATCCACACCGCTCTAACCCCTGCACTCTTAAACGCCTCCATCATATCCATACCCCTCTATCCCCTACACTCCTAAACACCTCCGTCATATCTATACCCCTCCACCCCCTACACTCTTAAACACCTCCATCATATCCATACCCCTCCACCCCCTACACTCTTAAACACCTCCATCATATACATACCCCTCCGCCCCCTACACTCTTAAACACCTCCGTCATATCCATACCCCTCTATCCCCTACACTCTTAAACACCTCCGTCATATCCATACCCCTCTATCCCTTACACTCCTAAACACCTCCATCATATCCATACCCCTCTATCCCCTACACTCTTAAACACCTCCGTCATATCCATATCCCTCCACCCCCTACACTCTTAAACACCTCCGTCATATCCATAGCCCTCTATCCACTACACTCTTAAACACCTCCGTCATATCCATACCCCTCTATCCCCTACACTCCTAAACACCTCCATCATATCCATACCCCTCTATCCCCTACACTCCTAAACACCTCCATCATATCCATACCCCTCCACACCTACGCTCTTAACCACCTCCATCATATCCATACCCGTCTATCCCCTACACTCTTAAACACCTCCGTCATATCCATACCCCTCTATCCCCTACACTCCTAAACACCTCCGTCATATCCATACCCCTCTATCCCCTACACTCTTAAACACCTCCGTCATATCCATACCCCTCCACCCCCTACACTCTTAAACACCTCCGTCATATCCATACCCGTCTATCCCCTACACTCTTAAACACCTCCGTCATATCCATACCCCTCTATCCCCTACACTCCTAAACACCTCCATCATATCCATACCCCTCCACCCTCTACACTCTTAAACACCTCCATCATATCCATACCCCTCTAACCCCTGCACTCTTAAACGCCTCCATCATATCCATACCCCTCTATCCCCTGCACTCCTAAACACCTCCGTCATATCCATACCCCTCTATCCCCTACACTCCTAAACACCTCCGTCATATCTATACCCCTCCACCCCCTACACTCTTAAACACCTCCATCATATCCATACCCCTCCACACCTACGCTCTTAACCACCTCCATCATATCCATACCCCTCTAACCCCTGCACTCTTAAACACCTCCATCATATCCATACCCCTCTATCCCCTACACTCTTAAACACCTCCGTCATATCCATATCCCTCCACCCCCTACACTCTTAAACACCTCCGTCATATCCATAGCCCTCTATCCACTACACTCTTAAACACCTCCGTCATATCCATACCCCTCTATCCCCTACACTCCTAAACACCTCCATCATATCCATACCCCTCTATCCCCTACACTCCTAAACACCTCCATCATATCCATACCCCTCCACACCTACGCTCTTAACCACCTCCATCATATCCATACCCGTCTATCCCCTACACTCCTAAACACCTCCGTCATATCCATACCCCTCTATCCCCTACACTCTTAAACACCTCCGTCATATCCATACCCCTCCACCCCCTACACTCTTAAACACCTCCGTCATATCCATACCCGTCTATCCCCTACACTCTTAAACACCTCCGTCATATCCATACCCCTCTATCCCCTACACTCCTAAACACCTCCATCATATCCATACCCCTCCACCCTCTACACTCTTAAACACCTCCATCATATCCATACCCCTCTAACCCCTGCACTCTTAAACGCCTCCATCATATCCATACCCCTCTATCCCCTGCACTCCTAAACACCTCCGTCATATCCATACCCCTCTATCCCCTACACTCCTAAACACCTCCGTCATATCTATACCCCTCCACCCCCTACACTCTTAAACACCTCCATCATATCCATACCCCTCCACACCTACGCTCTTAACCACCTCCATCATATCCATACCCCTCTAACCCCTGCACTCTTAAACACCTCCATCATATCCATACCCCTCTATCCCCTACACTCTTAAACACCTCCGTCATATCCATACCCCTCCACACCTACGCTTTTAATCACCTCCATCATATCCATACCCCTCTAACCCCTGCACTCTTAAACACCTCCATCATATCCATACCCCTCTATCCCCTACACTCTTAAACACCTCCGTCATATCCATACCCCTCTATCCCCTACACTCTTAAACACCTCCGTCATATCCATACCCCTCTATCCCCTACACTCTTAAACACCTCCGTCATATCCATACCCCTCTATCCCCTACACTCTTAAACACCTCCATCATATCCATACCCCTCTATCCCCTACACTCTTAAACACCTCCGTCATATCCATACCCGTCTATCCCCTACACTCTTAAACACCTCTGTCATATCCATACCCCTCTATCCCCTACACTCTTAAACACCTCCGTCATATCCATACCCCTCTATCCCCTACACTCCTAAACACCTCCATCATATCCATAGCCCTCTATCCCCTACACTCTTAAACACCTCCGTCATATCCATACCCCTCCACCCCCTACACTCGTAAACACCTCCATCATATCCATACCCCTCTATCCCCTACACTCTTAAACACCTCCGTCATATCCATACCCCTCTATCCCCTACACTCTTAAACACCTCCGTCATATCCATAGCCCTCTATCCCCTACACTCGTAAACACCTCCGTCAAATCCATACCCCTCTATCCCCTACACTCTTAAACACCTCCGTCATATCCATACCCCTCCACCCCCTACACTCGTAAACACCTCCATCATATCCATACCCCTCTATCCCCTACACTCTTAAACACCTCCGTCATATCCATACCCCTCTATCCCCTACACTCGTAAACACCTCCGTCATATCCATACCCCTCTATCCCCTACACTTTTAAACACCTCCTTCAAATCCATACCCCTCTATCCCCTACACTCCTAAACACCTCCGTCATATCCATACCCCTCCATCCCCTACACTCTTAAACACCACCGTCATATCCATACCCGTCTATCCCCTACACTCTTAATCACCTCCGTCATATCCATACCCCTCCACCCCCTACACTCGTAAACACCTCCGTCATATCCATACCCCTCCACCCCCTACACTCTTAACACCTCCATCATATCCATACCCCTCCACCCCCTACACTCTTAAACACCTCCATCATATCCATACCCCTCTATCCCCTACACTCTTAAACACCTCCGTCATATCCATACCACTCCACCCCGTACACTCTTAAACACCTCCGTCATATCCATACCCGTCTATCCCCTACACTCTTAAACACCTCCGTCATATCCATACCACTCCACCCCGTACACTCTTAAACACCTCCGTCATATCCATACCCGTCTATCCCCTACACTCTTAAACACCTCCGTCATATCCATACCCCTCTATCCCCTACACTCCTAAACACCTCCATCATATCCATACCCCTCCAGCCTCTACACTCTTAAACACCTCCGTCATATCCATACCCCTCTATCCGCTACACTCTTAAACACCTCCATCATATCCACACCGCTCTAACCCCTGCACTCTTAAACGCCTCCATCATATCCATACCCCTCTATCCCCTACACTCCTAAACACCTCCGTCATATCTATACCCCTCCACCCCCTACACTCTTAAACACCTCCATCATATCCATACCCCTCCACCCCCTACACTCTTAAACACCTCCATCATATACATACCCCTCCGCCCCCTACACTCTTAAACACCTCCGTCATATCCATACCCCTCTATCCCCTACACTCTTAAACACCTCCGTCATATCCATACCCCTCTATCCCTTACACTCCTAAACACCTCCATCATATCCATACCCCTCTATCCCCTACACTCTTAAACACCTCCGTCATATCCATATCCCTCCACCCCCTACACTCTTAAACACCTCCGTCATATCCATAGCCCTCTATCCACTACACTCTTAAACACCTCCGTCATATCCATACCCCTCTATCCCCTACACTCCTAAACACCTCCATCATATCCATACCCCTCTATCCCCTACACTCCTAAACACCTCCATCATATCCATACCCCTCCACACCTACGCTCTTAACCACCTCCATCATATCCATACCCGTCTATCCCCTACACTCTTAAACACCTCCGTCATATCCATACCCCTCTATCCCCTACACTCCTAAACACCTCCGTCATATCCATACCCCTCTATCCCCTACACTCTTAAACACCTCCGTCATATCCATACCCCTCCACCCCCTACACTCTTAAACACCTCCGTCATATCCATACCCGTCTATCCCCTACACTCTTAAACACCTCCGTCATATCCATACCCCTCTATCCCCTACACTCCTAAACACCTCCATCATATCCATACCCCTCCACCCTCTACACTCTTAAACACCTCCATCATATCCATACCCCTCTAACCCCTGCACTCTTAAACGCCTCCATCATATCCATACCCCTCTATCCCCTGCACTCCTAAACACCTCCGTCATATCCATACCCCTCTATCCCCTACACTCCTAAACACCTCCGTCATATCTATACCCCTCCACCCCCTACACTCTTAAACACCTCCATCATATCCATACCCCTCCACACCTACGCTCTTAACCACCTCCATCATATCCATACCCCTCTAACCCCTGCACTCTTAAACACCTCCATCATATCCATACCCCTCTATCCCCTACACTCTTAAACACCTCCGTCATATCCATACCCCTCCACACCTACGCTTTTAATCACCTCCATCATATCCATACCCCTCTAACCCCTGCACTCTTAAACACCTCCATCATATCCATACCCCTCTATCCCCTACACTCTTAAACACCTCCGTCATATCCATACCCCTCTATCCCCTACACTCTTAAACACCTCCGTCATATCCATACCCCTCTATCCCCTACACTCTTAAACACCTCCGTCATATCCATACCCCTCTATCCCCTACACTCTTAAACACCTCCATCATATCCATACCCCTCTATCCCCTACACTCTTAAACACCTCCGTCATATCCATACCCGTCTATCCCCTACACTCTTAAACACCTCTGTCATATCCATACCCCTCTATCCCCTACACTCTTAAACACCTCCGTCATATCCATACCCCTCTATCCCCTACACTCCTAAACACCTCCATCATATCCATAGCCCTCTATCCCCTACACTCTTAAACACCTCCGTCATATCCATACCCCTCCACCCCCTACACTCGTAAACACCTCCATCATATCCATACCCCTCTATCCCCTACACTCTTAAACACCTCCGTCATATCCATACCCCTCTATCCCCTACACTCTTAAACACCTCCGTCATATCCATAGCCCTCTATCCCCTACACTCGTAAACACCTCCGTCAAATCCATACCCCTCTATCCCCTACACTCTTAAACACCTCCGTCATATCCATACCCCTCCACCCCCTACACTCGTAAGCACCTCCATCATATCCATACCCCTCTATCCCCTACACTCTTAAACACCTCCGTCATATCCATACCCCTCTATCCCCTACACTCTTAAACACCTCCGTCATATCCATAGCCCTCTATCCCCTACACTCGTAAACACCTCCGTCAAATCCATACCCCTCTATCCCCTACACTCTTAAACACCTCCGTCATATCCATACCCCTCTATCCCCTACATTCTTAAACACCTCCGTCATATCCATACCCCTCTATCCCCTACACTCTTAACACCTCTGTCATACCAGCCTCCCCCACCACCACCCATGGAAATGCAGTTCAGGCTCCCACTGTGTAAAATAACTTAATCCACACATCTCCTTTGAATTTACCTGCTCTCACCTTAAATGCCTGTCTTCCATTTTAACCCAACAGAAAAGACCGCCTGTCACCCTATCTATACCTCTCATAATTTTATAAACCTCTATCACATTTTCCCTCAGCCTCCACTGCTCCAGAGAAAACAACCCAAGTTTGTCGAACCTCTCATGATAGCCTGTGCCCTCTAATCCAGGCAGCATATAACCATACAACAATCACAGCACGGAAACAGGCCATCTCAGCCCCTCTAATCCAGGCAGCATATAACCATACAACAATCACAGCACGGAAACAGGCCATCTCAGCCCCTCTAATCCAGGCAGCATATAACCATGCAACAATCACAGCACGGAAACAGGCCATCTCAGCCCCTCTAATCCAGGCAGCATATAACCATACAACAATCACAGCACGGAAACAGGCCATCTCAGCCCCTCTAATCCAGGCAGCATATAACCATACAACAATCACAGCACGGAAACAGGCCATCTCAGCCCTTCTAATCCAGGCAGCATGCAACCACATGACAATCACAGCACGGAAACAGGCCATCTCAGCCCTTCTAATCCAGGCAGCATATAACCATATAACAATTACAGCACGGAAACAAGCCATCTCAGCCCTTCTGGTCCGTGCCGACGCTTACTCTCACCTAGTCCCACCGACCCGCACTCAGCCCATAACCCTCCATTCCTTCCCTGTCCATACACCTATCCAATTTTACTTTAAATGACAATACCGAACCTGCCTCTACCACTTCTACTGGAAGCTCGTTCCATATAGCTACCACTCTCTGAGTAAAGAAATTCCCCCTCATGTTACCTTTAAACTTTTTCCCCTTAAGTCTCAACTCATGTCCTCTTGTTTGAATCTCCCCTACACTCAATGGAAAAAGCCTATCCACGTCAACTCGATCTATCCCCCTCATTATTTTAAATACCTCTATCAAGTCCCCCCTCAACCTTCTACACTCCAATGAATAGAGACCTAACTTGTTCAACCTTTCCCTGTAATTTAGGTGCCGAAACCCAGGTAACATTCTAGTAAATCTTCTCTGTACTCTCTCTATTTTTTTGACATCTTTCCTATAATTCAGTGACCAGAACTGTACACAATACTCCAAATTTGGCCTTACCAATGCCTTGTACAATTTTAACATTACATCCCAACTCCAATACTCAATGCTCTGATTTATAAAGGCCAACATACCGAAAGCTTTCTTCACCACCCTATCCACATGAGATTCCACCTTTGGGGAACTATGCACCATTATTCCCAGATCACTCTGTTCTACGTCCTGGTGAACCTCTTCAACACCCCCTCCAAAGCCTCCACATCCATTTATAATGGGGCAACCAGAAGTCTCTGTTGTAAATTCGCCCCCGATGTGTGGGTGAGGGGTAGAATCTAGGGGTTAGTTGATGGGGAATGTCAGGTCAATGGGATTAGATAGGGTAAGCAACCAGCAGGAATGTCAAACACTAGAGGACATGCTTTTAAGGTTAAAGAAGACTGTTAAAAGTTTTTAATGCAGACAATGGTAGGTATCTGGAATGGGTTACCAGGAGTATGGGGTTTTCCTCAGAGATCGCTCTCTCTGTGACTTCCTTGGCAGCTCCCTCCTGGCGATTATCCCTGCAAACGTAACAAGTGTGACAGCTGTCTCACCACTGCTGGACTCCTGCTGGACGGAGTAACTCTTCACCTACAAGTCTGCTGGGGCTCAGTGCTCTTGGAACAGCCTCTCCTACATCGGTGAGACCCGATGTAGACCGGAGGGTCACTTCATTGATCAACTTCGCTCTGTCCACTGCAAAAAGCAGGTCCCCTCAGTGGCCACTCCTCCAACTTCCCATTCCCATTCTGGCCTCCTCTACTGCCACGATGAGGCTGAACTCAGGATGGAGGAGCAGCACCTCATATTCCATTTGGGTAGCCTCCAACCTGATGGCATGAACATTGATTTCTGCAACTTCCAGTAATATATTCCGGCTCCTCATCTCTCTTCCATTTCCCATTCAGTGGGGATGACTGGAAGGATTGGATCAGCCCATGATTAAATGGGCCGAATGGCCTATTTCTGTTCCTATGTCTCATACCCTGTCCACCACCACCCTCTGGTTCCTCTCCCTCCCTTTCTTCCTTTGTTCTCTCCTATTAGATTCCTTCTCCTTCAGCCAGCAACCCCCCCCCGCCATTTTTAACATAACCCCCATCCCCCTCATGGTCCCACCTCTCACCTGCCAGCTTGTGCTCCTTCACTCCACCACCCCCCGAACCTTCATATTCTGGCTTCTGCCCCCTCCCCAGCTTGGCTGGAGAACAAAGATCCGGCAGCAGCACAGAACATACTGTGGATCAGGATCGAAGTGTCTCATACTAACGGGAAAGGGGTGAGCACAAAGGGGGTGAGTACAAAGGGGTGAGTACAAAGGGGGTGAGCACAAAGGGGGTGAGCACAAAGGGGGTGAGTATAAAGGGGTGAGTACAAAGGGGGTGAGTACAAAGGGGGTGAGTACAAAGGGGGTGAGTATAAAGGGGTGAGTACAAAGGGGGTGAGTACAAAGGGGGTGAGTACAAAGGGGTGAGCACAAAGGGGGTGAGCACAAAGGGGTGAGTACAAAGGGGGTGAGCACAAAGGGGGTGAGTATAAAGGGGTGAGTACAAAGGGGGTGAGTACAAAGGGGGTGAGTACAAAGGGGTGAGCACAAAGGGGGTGAGCACAAAGGGGGTGAGTATAAAGGGGTGAGTATAAAGGGGTGAGTATAAAGGGGGTGAGTATAAAGGGGTGAGTATAAAGGGGTGAGCACAAAGGGGGTGAGTATAAAGGGGGTGAGTACAAAGGGGGTGAGTATAAAGGGGGTGAGTATAAAGGGGTGAGTACAAAGGGGGTGAGTATTAAGGGGGTGAGTATAAAGGGGTGAGTATAAAGGGGTGAGCACAAAGGGGGTGAGTATAAAGGGGGTGAGTACAAAGGGGGTGAGTATAAAGGGGTGAGTACAAAGGGGGTGAGTATAAAGGGGGTGAGTACAAAGGGGTGAGTATAAAGGGGTGAGTACAAAGGGGTGAGCACAAAGGGGGTGAGTATAAAGGGGGTGAGTACAAAGGGGGTGAGTATAAAGGGGGTGAGTATAAAGGGGTGAGTATAAAGGGGTGAGTATAAAGGGGTGAGTACAAAGGGGGTGAGTACAAAGGGGTGAGTATAAAGGGGTGAGTACAAAGGGGGTGAGTACAAAGGGGGTGAGTACAAAGGGGTGAGCACAAAGGGGTGAGTATAAAGGGGTGAGTATAAAGGGGGTGAGTATAAAGGGGGTGAGTATAAAGGGGTGAGTATAAAGGGGGTGAGTATAAAGGGGGTGAGTATAAAGGGGTGAGTATAAAGGGGGTGAGTACAAAGGGGTGAGTATAAAGGGGTGAGTATAAAGGGGTGAGTATAAAGGGGGTGAGTATAAAGGGGGTGAGTATAAAGGGGGTGAGTATAAAGGGGTGAGTATAAAGGGGGTGAGTACAAAGGGGTGAGTATAAAGGGTACCAAAGGGGGTGAGTATAAAGGGAAGGTGAGTATAAAGGGGTGAGTATAAAGGTGTGAGCACAAAGGGGGTGAGTATAAAGGGGGTGAGTATAAAGGGGGGTGAGTATAAAGGGGGTAGAGTATAAAGGGGAGTAAGGTGAGTACAAAGGGGTGAGTATAAAGGGGGTGAGTACAAAGGGGGTGAGTATAAAGGGGGTGAGTACAAAGGGGGTGAGTATAAAGGGGGTAAGTGAGTATAAAGGGGGTGAGTATAAAGGGGGTGAGTACAAAGGGGGTGAGTATAAAGGGGGTGAGTATAAAGGGGGTGAGTATAAAGGGGGTGAGTATAAAGGGGTGAGTACAAAGGGGAGTGAGTATAAAGGGGGTGAGTACATAAGGGGGTGAGTATAAAGGGGGTGAGTATAAAGGGGGTGAGTACAAAAGGGGGGTGAGTATAAAGGGGTGAGTACAAAGGGGTGAGTATAAAGGGGTGAGTACAAAGGGGGGTGAGTATAAAGGGGGTGAGTATAAAGGGGTGAGTACAAAGGGGGTGAGTATAAAGGGGGTGAGTATAAAGGGGTGAGTACAAAGGGGGTGAGTACAAAGGGGGTGAGTATAAAGGGGGTGAGCACAAAGGGGGTGAGCACAAAGGGGTGAGTATAAAGGGGTGAGTATAGAGGGGGTGAGTATAAAGGGGTGAGTATAAAGGGGTGAGTATAAAGGGGTGAGCACAAAGGGGTGAGTACAAAGGGGTGTATAAAGGGGTGAGTATAAAGGGGTGAGTATAAAGGGGTGAGTATAAAGGGGGGTGAGTACAAAGGGGGTGAGCACAAAGGGGGTGAGTACAAAGGGGGTGAGCACAAAGGGGGGTGAGTATAAAGGGGTGAGTACAAAGGGGGTGAGTATAAAGGGGTGAGTATAAAGGGGGTGAGCACAAAGGGGGTGAGTACAAAGGGGGTGAGCACAAAGGGGGTGAGTACAAAGGGGGTGAGCACAAAGGGGGTGAGTACAAAGGGGGTGAGTACAAAAGGGGGTGAGTATAAAGGGGGTGAGTACAAAGGGGGTGAGTACAAAGGGGGTGAGTACAAAGGGGTGAGTATAAAGGGGTGAGTACAAAGGGGGTGAGTACAAAGGGGGTGAGTACAAAGGGGGTGAGTACAAAGGGGTGAGTATAAAGGGGGTGAGTATAAAGGGGTGAGTATAAAGGGGTGAGTATAAAGGGGGTGAGTATAAAGGGGTGAGTATAAAGGGGGTGAGTATAAAGGGGTGAGTATAAAGGGGTGAGTATAAAGGGGGTGAGTATAAAGGGGTGAGTATAAAGGGGTGAGTATAAAGGGGGTGAGTATAAAGGGGGTGAGCACAAAGGGGTGAGTACAAAGGGGGTGAGCACAAAGGGGTGAGTATAAAGGGGTGAGTACAAAGGGGGTGAGTACAAAGGGGGTGAGTACAAAGGGGTGAGTATAAAGGGGTGTGAGTACAAAGGGGTGAGTATAAAGGGGTGAGTATAAAGGGGTGAGTACAAAGGGGGTGAGTACAAAGGGGGTGAGCACAAAGGGGGTGAGTATAAAGGGGTGAGTATAAAGGGGGTGAGTATAAAGGGGTGAGTATAAAGGGGGTGAGTATAAAGGGGTGAGTATAAAGGGGTGAGTACAAAGGGGGTGAGAACAAAGGGGGTGAGCACAAAGGGGGTGAGTATAAAGGGGGTGAGTACAAAGGGGGTGAGTATAAAGGGGTGAGTATAAAGGGGTGAGTACAAAGGGGTGAGTACAAAGGGGGTGAGTACAAAGGGGGTGAGTATAAAGGGGTGAGTATAAAGGGGTGAGTATAAAGGGGGTGAGTATAAAGGGGTGAGTACAAAGGGGGTGAGTACAAAGGGGGTGAGTATAAAGGGGTGAGTATAAAGGGGGTGAGTATAAAGGGGTGAGTATAAAGGGGGGTGAGTATAAAGGGGGTGAGTATAAAGGGGTGAGTACAAAGGGGGTGAGTACAAAGGGGGTGAGTACAAAGGGGGTGAGTATAAAGGGGGTGAGTACAAAGGGGGTGAGTACAAAGGGGGGTGAGTACAAAGGGGGTGAGTATAAAGGGGTGAGTATAAAGGGGTGAGTATAAAGGGGGTGAGTATAAAGGGGTGAGTACAAAGGGGGTGAGTACAAAGGGGGTGAGTATAAAGGGGTGAGTATAAAGGGGGTGAGTATAAAGGGGTGAGTATAAGGGGGGTGAGTATAAAGGGGTGAGTACAAAGGGGGTGAGTACAAAGGGGGTGAGTACAAAGGGGGTGAGTACAAAGGGGTGAGTACAGAGGGGGTGAGTACAAAGGGGGTGAGTACAAAGGGGTGAGTACAAAGGGGGTGAGTACAAAGGGGTGAGTACAGAGGGGGTGAGTACAAAGGGGGTGAGTATAAAGGGGTGAGCACAAAGGGGGTGAGTATAAAGGGGTGAGTATAAAGGGGGTGAGTATAAAGGGGGTGAGTATAAAGGGGGTGAGTATAAAGGGGGTGAGTACAAAGGGGGTGAGTATAAAGGGGGTGAGTATAAAGGGGGTGAGTATAAAGGGGTGAGTATAAAGGGGGTGAGTATAAAGGGGTGAGTATAAAGGGGGTGAGTATAAAGGGGTGAGTATAAAGGGGGTGAGTATAAAGGGGGTGAGTATAAAGGGGTGAGTATAAAGGGGGTGAGTATAAAGGGGTGAGTATAAAGGGGGTGAGTATAAAGGGGGTGAGTATAAAGGGGTGAGTATAAAGGGGGTGAGTATAAAGGGGTGAGTATAAAGGGGTGAGTATAAAGGGGGTGAGTATAAAGGGGTGAGTATAAAGGGGTGAGTACAAAGGGGGTGAGTACAAAGGGGGTGAGTACAAAGGGGTGAGTACAAAGGGGGTGAGTATAAAGGGGGTGAGTATAAAGGGGGTGAGTATAAAGGGGTGAGTACAAAGGGGGTGAGTATAAAGGGGTGAGTATAAAGGGGTGAGTACAAAGGGGTGAGTATAAAGGGGTGAGTATAAAGGGGTGAGCACAAAGGGGGTGAGTATAAAGGGGTGAGTATAAAGGGGTGAGTATAAAGGGGTGAGTATAAAGGGGTGAGTACAAAGGGGTGAGTATAAAGGGGTGAGCACAAAGGGGGTGAGTACAGAGGGGGTGAGTATAAAGGGGTGAGTACAAAGGGGTGAGTATAAAGGGGGTGAGTATAAAGGGGGTGAGTATAAAGGGGTGAGTATAAAGGGGGTGAGTATAAAGGGGTGAGTATAAAGGGGTGAGTATAAAGGGGGTGAGTATAAAGGGGTGAGTATAAAGGGGTGAGTACAAAGGGGGTGAGTACAAAGGGGGTGAGTACAAAGGGGTGAGTACAAAGGGGGTGAGTATAAAGGGGGTGAGTATAAAGGGGGTGAGTATAAAGGGGTGAGTACAAAGGGGGTGAGTATAAAGGGGTGAGTATAAAGGGGTGAGTACAAAGGGGTGAGTATAAAGGGGTGAGTATAAAGGGGTGAGCACAAAGGGGGTGAGTATAAAGGGGTGAGTATAAAGGGGTGAGTATAAAGGGGTGAGTACAAAGGGGTGAGTATAAAGGGGTGAGCACAAAGGGGGTGAGTACAGAGGGGGTGAGTACAAAGGGGGTGAGTACAAAGGGGGTGAGTACAAAGGGGTGAGTATAAAGGGGTGAGTACAAAGGGGGTGAGTACAAAGGGGGTGAGTACAAAGGGGTGAGTATAAAGGGGTGAGTACAAAGGGGGTGAGCACAAAGGGGGTGAGAACAAAGGGGTGAGTATAAAGGGGTGAGTACAAAGGGGTGAGTACAAAGGGGATGAATACAAAGGGGGTGAGTACAAAGGGGTGAGTACAAAGGTGTGAGCACAAAGGGGGTGAGTACAAAGGGGTGAGTATAAAGGGGTGAGCACAAAGGGGGTGAGTACAAAGGGGTGAGTACAAAGGGGTGAGTATAAAGGGGTGAGTACAAAGGGGGTGAGTACAAAGGGGGTGAGTACAAAGGGGGTGAGTACAAAGGGGTGAGCACAAAGGGGGTGAGTACAAAGGGGTGAGCACAAAGGGGGTGAGTACAAAGGGGGTGAGTACAAAGGGGGTGAGTACAAAGGGGTGAGTATAAAGGGGTGAGTACAAAGGGGGTGAGTATAAAGGGGTGAGTATAAAGGGGTGAGTACAAAGGGGGTGAGTATAAAGGGGTGAGTACAAAGGGGGTGAGTACAAAGGGGTGAGTATAAAGGGGTGAGTACAAAGGGGGTGAGTATAAAGGGGGTGAGCACAAAGGGGGTGAGTATAATGGGGGTGAGTACAAAGGGGGTGAGCACAAAGGGGGTGAGAACAAAGGGGTGAGTATAAAGGGGTGAGTATAAAGGGGTGAGTACAAAGGGGTGAGTATAAAGGGGTGAGTACAAAGGGGTGAGTATAAAGGGGGTGAGTATAAAGGGGGTGAGTATAAAGGGTTGAGTACAAAGGGGGTGAGTATAAAGGGGGTGAGTACAAAGGGGGTGAGTATAATGGGGGTGAGTACAAAGGGGGTGAGCACAAAGGGGGTGAGAACAAAGGGGTGAGTATAAAGGGGATGAGTACAAAGGGGGTGAGTATAAAGGGGTGAGTATAAAGGGTGTGAGTACAAAGGGGTGAGAACAAAGGGGTGAGTATAAAGGGGGTGAGCACAAAGGGGGTGAGTATAAAGGGGTGAGTACAAAGGGGGTGAGTATAAAGGGGGTGAGTACAAAGGGGTGAGTACAAAGGGGATGAGTACAAAGGGGGTGAGTACAAAGGGGTGAGTACAAAGGGGGTGAGTACAAAGGGGTGAGCACAAAGGGGGTGAGTATAAAGGGGATGAGTACAAAGGGGTTGAGTACAAAGGGGTGAGTACAAAGGGGTGAGCACAAAGGGGTGAGTACAAAGGGGTGAGTACAAAGGGGGTGAGTAGAAAGGGGTGAGTATAAAGGGGTGAGTACAAAGGGGTGAGTACAAAGGGGATGAGTACAAAGGGGGTGAGTATAAAGGGGTGAGTATAAAGGGGTGAGCACAAAGGGGTGAGCACAAAGGGGTGAGTACAAAGGGGGTGAGTACAAAGGGGGTGAGTATAAAGGGGGTGAGCACAAAGGGGGTGAGTACAAAGGGGGTGAGCACAAAGGGGTGAGTATAAAGGGGTGAGTACAAAGGGGTGAGTACAAAGGGGGTGAGTATAAAGGGGTGAGTATAAAGGGGTGAGTACAAAGGGGTGAGCACAAAGGGGTGAGTACAAAGGGGTGAGTACAAAGGGGGTGAGTATAAAGGGGTGAGTATAAAGGGGTGAGCACAAAGGGGGTGAGTACAAAGGGGGTGAGTACAAAGGGGGTGAGTATAAAGGGGGTGAGCACAAAGGGGGTGAGTACAAAGGGGGTGAGCACAAAGGGGGTGAGTACAAAGGGGATGAGTACAAAGGGGTGAGTACAAAGGGGGTGAGTATAAAGGGGGTGAGTACAAAGGGGTGAGTACAAAGGGGATGAGTACAAAGGGGGTGAGTACAAAGGGGGTGAGTACAAAGGGGGTGAGCACAAAGGGGTGAGTACAAAGGGGTGAGTACAAAGGGGTGAGTACAAAGGGGATGAGTACAAAGGGGGTGAGTACAAAGGGGGTGAGCACAAAGGGGTGAGTACAAAGGGGTGAGTATAAAGGGGGTGAGTACAAAGGGGGTGAGTATAAAGGGGGTGAGCACAAAGGGGTGAGTACAAAGGGGATGAGTACAAAGGGGGTGAGTACAAAGGGGGTGAGCACAAAGGGGTGAGTACAAAGGGGGTGAGTACAAAGGGGTGAGTACAAAGGGGTGAGTACAAAGGGGGTGAGTACAAAGGGGGTGAGCACAAAGGGGTGAGTACAAAGGGGGTGAGTACAAAGGGGGTGAGTACAAAGGGGGTGAGTATAAAGGGGTGAGTACAAAGGGGGTGAGCACAAAGGGGTGAGTACAAAGGGGGTGAGTACAAAGGGGGTGAGTACAAAGGCGGTGAGTATAAAGGGGTGAGTACAAAGGGGGTGAGCACAAAGGGGTGAGCACAAAGGGGTGAGTACAAAGGGGTGAGTACAAAGGGGGTGAGCACAAAGGGGTGAGCACAAAGGGGTGAGTACAAAGGGGGTGAGTACAAAGGGGGTGAGTATAAAGGGGGTGAGTACAAAGTGGGTGAGTACAAAGGGGGTGAGTACAAAGGGGGTGAGTATAAAGGGGTGAGTACAAAGGGGTGAGTACAAAGGGGGTGAGTACAAAGGGGGTGAGTATAAAGGGGGTGAGTACAAAGGGGGTGAGTACAAAGGGGGTGAGCACAAAGGGGTGAGTACAAAGGGGGTGAGTACAAAGGGTGTGAGCACAAAGGGGGTGAGTATAAAGGGGTGAGTACAAAGGGGATGAGTACAAAGGGGTGAGCACAAAGGGGTGAGCACAAAGGGGTGAGTACAAAGGGGTGAGTACAAAGGGGATGAGTACAAAGGGGGTGAGTACAAAGGGGGTGAGCACAAAGGGGTGAGCACAAAGGGGTGAGTATAAAGGGGTGAGTACAAAGGGGGTGAGTACAAAGGGGGTGAGCACAAAGGGGTGAGTACAAAGGGGTGAGTACAAAGGGGGTGAGTATAAAGGGGGTGAGTACAAAGGGGGTGAGTACAAAGGGGTGAGTACAAAGGGGGTGAGTACAAAGGGGGTGAGCACAAAGGGGGTGAGTACAAAGGGGTGAGCACAAAGGGGTGAGTACAAAGGGGTGAGTACAAAGGGGGTGAGTATAAAGGGGTGAGTACAGAGGGGGTGAGTACAAAGGGGTGAGTACAAAGGGGGTGAGTACAAAGGGGGTGAGTACAAAGGGGGTGAGTACAAAGGGGTGAGTACAAAGGGGGTGAGTACAAAGGGGGTGAGTACAAAGGGGGTGAGTACAAAGGGGTGAGTACAAAGGGGGTGAGCACAAAGGGGTGAGCACAAAGGGGGTAAGTACAAAGGGGGTGAGCACAAAGGGGGTGAGTATAAAGGGGGTGAGTACAAAGGGGTGAGTATAAAGGGGTGAGCACAAAGGGGTGAGTACAAAGGGGGTGAGCACAAAGGGGTGAGCACAAAGGGGGTAAGTACAAAGGGGGTGAGCACAAAGGGGGTGAGTATAAAGGGGGTGAGTACAAAGGGGTGAGTATAAAGGGGTGAGTATAAAGGGGTGAGTATAAAGGGGGTGAGTACAAAGGGGGTGAGCACAAAGGGGGTGAGTATAAAGGGGTGAGTATAAAGGGGTGAGTACAAAGGGGTGAGTACAAAGGGGTGAGTATAAAGGGGTGAGTACAAAGGGGGTGAGCACAAAGGGGGTGAGCACAAAGGGGGTGAGTATAAAGGGGGTGAGCACAAAGGGGGTGAGTATAAAGGGGTGAGCACAAAGGGGTTGAGTACAAAGGGGGTGAGCACAAAGGGGGTGAGTATAAAGGGGGTGAGTACAAAGGGGGTGAGTACAAAGGGGTGAGTACAAAGGGGGTGAGTATAAAGGGGTGAGCACAAAGGGGGTGAGCACAAAGGGGGTGAGTACAAAGGGGTGAGTATAAAGGGGTGAGTACAAAGGGGTGAGTACAAAGGGGGTGAGCACAAAGGGGGTGAGCACAAAGGGGGTGAGTATAAAGGGGGTGAGCACAAAGGGGGTGAGTATAAAGGGGTGAGCACAAAGGGGTTGAGTACAAAGGGGGTGAGCACAAAGGGGTGAGTACAAAGGGGTGAGTACAAAGGGGGTGAGTATAAAGGGGGTGAGTACAAAGGGGGTGAGTACAAAGGGGTGAGTACAAAGGGGGTGAGTATAAAGGGGTGAGCACAAAGGGGGTGAGCACAAAGGGGGTGAGTACAAAGGGGTGAGTATAAAGGGGTGAGTACAAAGGGGATGAGTACAAAGGGGGTGAGTATAAAGGGGTGAGTATAAAGGGGTGAGCACAAAGGGGTGAGCACAAAGGGGTGAGTACAAAGGGGGTGAGTACAAAGGGGGTGAGTATAAAGGGGGTGAGCACAAAGGGGGTGAGTACAAAGGGGGTGAGCACAAAGGGGTGAGTATAAAGGGGTGAGTATAAAGGGGTGAGTACAAAGGGGTGAGTACAAAGGGGGTGAGTATAAAGGGGTGAGTATAAAGGGGTGAGTACAAAGGGGTGAGCACAAAGGGGTGAGTACAAAGGGGTGAGTACAAAGGGGGTGAGTATAAAGGGGTGAGTATAAAGGGGTGAGCACAAAGGGGGTGAGTACAAAGGGGGTGAGTACAAAGGGGGTGAGTATAAAGGGGGTGAGCACAAAGGGGGTGAGTACAAAGGGGGTGAGCACAAAGGGGGTGAGTACAAAGGGGATGAGTACAAAGGGGTGAGTACAAAGGGGGTGAGTATAAAGGGGGTGAGTACAAAGGGGTGAGTACAAAGGGGATGAGTACAAAGGGGGTGAGTACAAAGGGGGTGAGTACAAAGGGGGTGAGCACAAAGGGGTGAGTACAAAGGGGTGAGTACAAAGGGGTGAGTACAAAGGGGATGAGTACAAAGGGGGTGAGTACAAAGGGGGTGAGCACAAAGGGGTGAGTACAAAGGGGTGAGTATAAAGGGGGTGAGTACAAAGGGGGTGAGTATAAAGGGGGTGAGCACAAAGGGGTGAGTACAAAGGGGATGAGTACAAAGGGGGTGAGTACAAAGGGGGTGAGCACAAAGGGGTGAGTACAAAGGGGGTGAGTACAAAGGGGTGAGTACAAAGGGGTGAGTACAAAGGGGGTGAGTACAAAGGGTGTGAGCACAAAGGGGTGAGTACAAAGGGGGTGAGTACAAAGGGGGTGAGTACAAAGGGGGTGAGTATAAAGGGGTGAGTACAAAGGGGGTGAGCACAAAGGGGTGAGTACAAAGGGGGTGAGTACAAAGGGGGTGAGTACAAAGGCGGTGAGTATAAAGGGGTGAGTACAAAGGGGGTGAGCACAAAGGGGTGAGCACAAAGGGGTGAGTACAAAGGGGTGAGTACAAAGGGGGTGAGCACAAAGGGGTGAGCACAAAGGGGTGAGTACAAAGGGGGTGAGTACAAAGGGGGTGAGTATAAAGGGGGTGAGTACAAAGGGGGTGAGTACAAAGGGGGTGAGTACAAAGGGGGTGAGTATAAAGGGGTGAGTACAAAGGGGTGAGTACAAAGGGGGTGAGTACAAAGGGGGTGAGTATAAAGGGGGTGAGTACAAAGGGGGTGAGTACAAAGGGGGTGAGCACAAAGGGGTGAGTACAAAAGGGGGTGAGTACAAAGGGGGTGAGCACAAAGGGGGTGAGTATAAAGGGGTGAGTACAAAGGGGATGAGTACAAAGGGGTGAGCACAAAGGGGTGAGCACAAAGGGGTGAGTACAAAGGGGTGAGTACAAAGGGGATGAGTACAAAGGGGGTGAGTACAAAGGGGGTGAGCACAAAGGGGTGAGCACAAAGGGGTGAGTATAAAGGGGTGAGTACAAAGGGGTGAGTACAAAGGGGATGAGTACAAAGGGGGTGAGTACAAAGGGGGTGAGCACAAAGGGGGTGAGTACAAAGGGGTGAGCACAAAGGGGTGAGTACAAAGGGGTGAGTACAAAGGGGGTGAGTATAAAGGGGTGAGTACAAAGGGGGTGAGTACAAAGGGGTGAGCACAAAGGGGGTGAGTACAAAGGGGGTGAGTACAAAGGGGTGAGCACAAAGGGGGTGAGTACAAAGGGGTGAGCACAAAGGGGGTGAGTATAAAGGGGATGAGTACAAAGGGGGTGAGTACAAAGGGGTGAGCACAAAGGGGTGAGTATAAAGGGGTGAGTATAAAGGGGTGAGTACAAAGGGGGTGAGTACAAAGGGGTGAGTACAAAGGGGGTGAGTACAAAGGGGTGAGTACAAATGGGTGAGTACAAAGGGGTGAGTACAAAGGGGGTGAGTATAAAGGGGTGAGTATAAAGGGGGTGAGCACAAAGGGGGTGAGTACAAAGGGGGTAAGTATAAAGGGGTGAGTATAAAGGGGGTGAGCACAAAGGGGTGAGTACAAAGGGGTGAGTACAAAGGGGTGAGTACAAAGGGCATGAGTACAAAGGGGGTGAGTATAAAGGGGGTGAGTACAAAGGGGGTGAGCACAAAGGGGTGAGTACAAAGGGGTGAGTACAAAGGGGTGAGTACAAAGGGGGTGAGTACAAAGGGGTGAGCACAAAGGGGGTGAGTATAAAGGGGTGAGTACAAAGGGGTGAGCACAAAGGGGTGAGTACAAAGGGGGTGAGTATAAAGGGGTGAGTATAAAGGGGTGAGCACAAAGGGGGTGAGTACAAAGGGGGTGAGTACAAAGGGGGTGAGTATAAAGGGGGTGAGCACAAAGGGGGTGAGTACAAAGGGGGTGAGTACAAAGGGGGTGAGTACAAAGGGGTGAGTACAAAGGGGGTGAGTACAAAGGGGTGAGTACAAAGGGGGTGAGTACAAAGGGGGTGAGTACAAAGGGGGTGAGTATAAAGGGGGTGAGTACAAAGGGGGTGAGTACAAAGGGGTGAGTACAAAGGGGGTGAGTACAAAGGGGGTGAGCACAAAGGGGTGAGTACAAAGGGGGTGAGTATAAAGGGGTGAGCACAAAGGGGGTGAGCACAAAGGGGGTGAGTACAAAGGGGGTGAGCTCAAAGGGGGTGAGTACAAAGGGGTGAGTACAAAGGGGGTGAGTACAAAGGGGTGAGTACAGAGGGGTGAGTACAAAGGGGTGAGTATAAAGGGGGTGAGCACAGAGGGGGTGAGTATAAAGGGGGTGAGCACAAAGGGGTGAGTACAAAGGGGGTGAGCACAAAGGGGTGAGTATAAAGGGGTGAGTACAGAGGGGTGAGTACAAAGGGGTGAGTATAAAGGGGGTGAGCACAAATGGGTGAGTACAAAGGGGGTGAGTACAAAGGGGTGAGTACAAAGGGGGTGAGCACAAAGGGGTGAGTACAGAGGGGGTGAGTACAAAGGGGGTGAGCACAAAGGGGTGAGTACAAAGGGGGTGAGCACAAAGGGGTGAGTATAAAGGGGTGAGTACAGAGGGGTGAGTACAAAGGGGTGAGTATAAAGGGGGTGAGCACAAATGGGTGAGTACAAAGGGGGTGAGTATAAAGGGGGTGAGTACAAAGGGGGTGAGCACAAAGGGGGTGAGTACAAAGGGGTGAGTACAAAGGGGGTGAGTACAAAGGGGTGAGTACAAAGGGGGTGAGTACAAAGGGTTATAAAGGGGGTGAGTGCAAATGGGGTGAGTACAAAGGGGTGAGCACAAAGGGGGTGAGTACAAAGGGGTGAGTATAAAGGGGTGAGTATAAAGGGGGTGAGTGCAAAGGGGGTGAGTACAAAGGGGGTGAGTACAAAGGGGTGAGTATAAAGGGGGTGAGTGCAAAGGGGGTGAGTACAAAGGGGGTGAGTACAAAGGGGGTGAGTACAAAGGGGTGAGTATAAAGGGGGTGAGTGCAAAGGGGGTGAGTACAAAGGGGTGAGTACAAAGGGGGTGAGTACAAAGGGGTGAGTACAAAGGGGTGAGTACAAAGGGGGTGAGTACAAAGGGGGTGAGCACAAAGGGGGTGAGTATAAAGGGGTGAGTGCAAAGGGGGTGAGTACAAAGGGGTGAGCACAAAGGGGTGAGTACAAAGGGGTGAGTACAAAGGGGGTGAGTACAAAGGGGGTGAGTACAGAGGGGGTGAGTACAAAGGGGTGAGTACAAAGGGGGTGAGTACAAAGGGGGTGAGTACAAAGGGGGTGAGTACAAAGGGGTGAGTACAAAGGGGGTGAGTACAAAGGGGGTGAGTACAAAGGGGGTGAGTACAAAGGGGTGAGTACAAAGGGGGTGAGCACAAAGGGGTGAGCACAAAGGGGGTAAGTACAAAGGGGGTGAGCACAAAGGGGGTGAGTATAAAGGGGGTGAGTACAAAGGGGTGAGTATAAAGGGGTGAGCACAAAGGGGTGAGTACAAAGGGGGTGAGCACAAAGGGGTGAGCACAAAGGGGGTAAGTACAAAGGGGGTGAGCACAAAGGGGGTGAGTATAAAGGGGGTGAGTACAAAGGGGTGAGTATAAAGGGGTGAGTATAAAGGGGTGAGTATAAAGGGGGTGAGTACAAAGGGGGTGAGCACAAAGGGGGTGAGTATAAAGGGGTGAGTATAAAGGGGTGAGTACAAAGGGGTGAGTACAAAGGGGTGAGTATAAAGGGGTGAGTATAAAGGGGTGAGTATAAAGGGGTGAGTACAAAGGGGGTGAGCACAAAGGGGGTGAGCACAAAGGGGGTGAGTATAAAGGGGGTGAGCACAAAGGGGGTGAGTATAAAGGGGTGAGCACAAAGGGGGTGAGTACAAAGGGGGTGAGCACAAAGGGGTGAGTACAAAGGGGTGAGTACAAAGGGGGTGAGTATAAAGGGGGTGAGTACAAAGGGGGTGAGTACAAAGGGGTGAGTACAAAGGGGGTGAGTACAAAGGGGGTGAGCACAAAGGGGTGAGTACAAAGGGGGTGAGTACAAAGGGGGTGAGTACAAAGGGGTGAGTACAAAGGGGGTGAGTATAAAGGGGTGAGCACAAAGGGGGTGAGCACAAAGGGGGTGAGTACAAAGGGGTGAGTATAAAGGGGTGAGTACAAAGGGGTGAGTACAAAGGGGGTGAGTACAAAGGGGTGAGCACAAAGGGGGTGAGCACAAAGGGGTGAGCACAAAGGGGGTGAGTATAAAGGGGTGAGTATAAAGAGGGTGAGCACAAAGGGGGTGAGCACAAAGGGGGTGAGTATAAAGGGGGTGAGCACAAAGGGGGTGAGCACAAAGGGGGTGAGTATAAAGAGGGTGAGCATAAAGGGGGTGAGCACAAAGGGGTGAGTACAGAGGGGGTGAGTATAAAGGGGGTGAGCACAAAGGGGTGAGTACAAAGGGGTGAGTATAAAGGGGTGAGTACAAAGGGGGTGAGTACAAAGGGGGTGAGTACAAAGGGGGTGAGTACAAAGGGGTGAGTACAAAGGGGGTGAGTACAAAGGGGTGAGTACAAAGGGGTGAGCACAAAGGGGGTGAGTACAAAGGGGTGAGCACAAAGGGGGTGAGTACAAAGGGGTGAGTACAAAGGGGGTGAGTACAAAGGGGGTGAGTACAAAGGGGTGAGCACAAAGGGGGTGAGCACAAAGGGGGTGAGTACAAAGGGGTGAGCACAAAGGGGGTGAGTACAAAGGGGTGAGTACAAAGGGGGTGAGTACAAAGGGGGTGAGTACAAAGGGGTGAGTACAAAGGGGGTGAGTACAAAGGGGTGAGCACAAAGGGGTGAGTGCAAAGGGGTGAGTACAAAGGGGTGAGTACAAAGGGGTGAGCACAAAGGGGGTGAGTACAAAGGGGTGAGCACAAAGGGGGTGAGTATAAAGGGGATGAGTACAAAGGGGGTGAGTACAAAGGGGTGAGCACAAAGGGGTGAGTATAAAGGGGTGAGTATAAAGGGGTGAGTACAAAGGGGGTGAGTACAAAGGGGTGAGTACAAAGGGGGTGAGTACAAAGGGGTGAGTACAAATGGGTGAGTACAAAGGGGTGAGTACAAAGGGGGTGAGTATAAAGGGGTGAGTATAAAGGGGGTGAGCACAAAGGGGGTGAGTACAAAGGGGGTAAGTATAAAGGGGTGAGTATAAAGGGGGTGAGCACAAAGGGGTGAGTACAAAGGGGTGAGTACAAAGGGGTGAGTACAAAGGGCATGAGTACAAAGGGGGTGAGTATAAAGGGGGTGAGTACAAAGGGGGTGAGCACAAAGGGGTGAGTACAAAGGGGTGAGTACAAAGGGGTGAGTACAAAGGGGGTGAGTACAAAGGGGTGAGCACAAAGGGGGTGAGTATAAAGGGGTGAGTACAAAGGGGTGAGCACAAAGGGGTGAGTACAAAGGGGGTGAGTATAAAGGGGTGAGTATAAAGGGGTGAGCACAAAGGGGGTGAGTACAAAGGGGGTGAGTACAAAGGGGGTGAGTATAAAGGGGGTGAGCACAAAGGGGGTGAGTACAAAGGGGGTGAGTACAAAGGGGGTGAGTACAAAGGGGTGAGTACAAAGGGGGTGAGTACAAAGGGGTGAGTACAAAGGGGGTGAGTACAAAGGGGGTGAGTACAAAGGGGGTGAGTATAAAGGGGGTGAGTACAAAGGGGGTGAGTACAAAGGGGTGAGTACAAAGGGGGTGAGTACAAAGGGGGTGAGCACAAAGGGGTGAGTACAAAGGGGGTGAGTATAAAGGGGTGAGCACAAAGGGGGTGAGCACAAAGGGGGTGAGTACAAAGGGGGTGAGCTCAAAGGGGGTGAGTACAAAGGGGTGAGTACAAAGGGGGTGAGTACAAAGGGGTGAGTACAGAGGGGTGAGTACAAAGGGGTGAGTATAAAGGGGGTGAGCACAGAGGGGGTGAGTATAAAGGGGGTGAGCACAAAGGGGTGAGTACAAAGGGGGTGAGCACAAAGGGGTGAGTATAAAGGGGTGAGTACAGAGGGGTGAGTACAAAGGGGTGAGTATAAAGGGGGTGAGCACAAAGGGGTGAGTACAGAGGGGGTGAGTACAAAGGGGGTGAGCACAAAGGGGTGAGTACAAAGGGGGTGAGCACAAAGGGGTGAGTATAAAGGGGTGAGTACAGAGGGGTGAGTACAAAGGGGTGAGTATAAAGGGGGTGAGCACAAATGGGTGAGTACAAAGGGGGTGAGTATAAAGGGGGTGAGTACAAAGGGGGTGAGCACAAAGGGGGTGAGTACAAAGGGGTGAGTACAAAGGGGGTGAGTACAAAGGGGTGAGTACAAAGGGGGTGAGTACAAAGGGTTATAAAGGGGGTGAGTGCAAATGGGGTGAGTACAAAGGGGTGAGCACAAAGGGGGTGAGTACAAAGGGGTGAGTATAAAGGGGTGAGTATAAAGGGGGTGAGTGCAAAGGGGGTGAGTACAAAGGGGGTGAGTACAAAGGGGTGAGTATAAAGGGGGTGAGTGCAAAGGGGGTGAGTACAAAGGGGGTGAGTACAAAGGGGGTGAGTACAAAGGGGTGAGTATAAATGGGGTGAGTGCAAAGGGGGTGAGTACAAAGGGGTGAGTACAAAGGGGGTGAGTACAAAGGGGTGAGTACAAAGGGGTGAGTACAAAGGGGGTGAGTACAAAGGGGGTGAGCACAAAGGGGGTGAGTATAAAGGGGTGAGTGCAAAGGGGGTGAGTACAAAGGGGTGAGCACAAAGGGGTGAGTACAAAGGGGTGAGTACAAAGGGGGTGAGTACAAAGGGGGTGAGTACAGAGGGGGTGAGTACAAAGGGGTGAGTACAAAGGGGGTGAGTACAAAGGGGGTGAGTACAAAGGGGGTGAGTACAAAGGGGTGAGTACAAAGGGGGTGAGTACAAAGGGGGTGAGTACAAAGGGGGTGAGTACAAAGGGGGTGAGTACAAAGGGGTGAGTACAAAGGGGGTGAGTACAAAGGGGGTGAGTACAAAGGGGGTGAGCACAAAGGGGGTAAGTACAAAGGGGGTGAGCACAAAGGGGGTGAGTATAAAGGGGGTGAGTACAAAGGGGTGAGTATAAAGGGGTGAGCACAAAGGGGTGAGTACAAAGGGGGTGAGCACAAAGGGGTGAGCACAAAGGGGGTAAGTACAAAGGGGGTGAGCACAAAGGGGGTGAGTATAAAGGGGGTGAGTACAAAGGGGTGAGTATAAAGGGGTGAGTATAAAGGGGTGAGTATAAAGGGGGTGAGTACAAAGGGGGTGAGCACAAAGGGGGTGAGTATAAAGGGGTGAGTATAAAGGGGTGAGTACAAAGGGGTGAGTACAAAGGGGTGAGTATAAAGGGGTGAGTATAAAGGGGTGAGTATAAAGGGGTGAGTACAAAGGGGGTGAGCACAAAGGGGGTGAGCACAAAGGGGGTGAGTATAAAGGGGGTGAGCACAAAGGGGGTGAGTATAAAGGGGTGAGCACAAAGGGGGTGAGTACAAAGGGGGTGAGCACAAAGGGGTGAGTACAAAGGGGTGAGTACAAAGGGGGTGAGTATAAAGGGGGTGAGTACAAAGGGGGTGAGTACAAAGGGGTGAGTACAAAGGGGGTGAGTACAAAGGGGGTGAGCACAAAGGGGTGAGTACAAAGGGGGTGAGTACAAAGGGGGTGAGTACAAAGGGGGTGAGTACAAAGGGGTGAGTACAAAGGGGGTGAGTATAAAGGGGTGAGCACAAAGGGGGTGAGCACAAAGGGGGTGAGTACAAAGGGGTGAGTATAAAGGGGTGAGTACAAAGGGGTGAGTACAAAGGGGGTGAGTACAAAGGGGTGAGCACAAAGGGGGTGAGCACAAAGGGGTGAGCACAAAGGGGGTGAGTATAAAGGGGTGAGTATAAAGAGGGTGAGCACAAAGGGGGTGAGCACAAAGGGGGTGAGTATAAAGGGGGTGAGCACAAAGGGGGTGAGCACAAAGGGGGTGAGTATAAAGAGGGTGAGCATAAAGGGGGTGAGCACAAAGTGGTGAGTACAGAGGGGGTGAGTATAAAGGGGGTGAGCACAAAGGGGTGAGTACAAAGGGGTGAGTATAAAGGGGTGAGTACAAAGGGGGTGAGTACAAAGGGGGTGAGTACAAAGGGGGTGAGTACAAAGGGGTGAGTACAAAGGGGGTGAGTACAAAGGGGTGAGTACAAAGGGGTGAGCACAAAGGGGGTGAGTACAAAGGGGTGAGCACAAAGGGGGTGAGTACAAAGGGGTGAGTACAAAGGGGGTGAGTACAAAGGGGGTGAGTACAAAGGGGTGAGCACAAAGGGGGTGAGCACAAAGGGGGTGAGTACAAAGGGGTGAGCACAAAGGGGGTGAGTACAAAGGGGTGAGTACAAAGGGGGTGAGTACAAAGGGGGTGAGTACAAAGGGGTGAGTACAAAGGGGGTGAGTACAAAGGGGTGAGCACAAAGGGGTGAGTGCAAAGGGGTGAGTACAAAGGGGTGAGTACAAAGGGGTGAGTATAAAGGGGTGAGTACAAAGGGGGTGAGTACAAAGGGGGTGAGTACAAAGGGGGTGAGTACAAAGGGGTGAGTACAAAGGGGGTGAGTACAAAGGGGTGAGTACAAAGGGGTGAGCACAAAGGGGGTGAGTACAAAGGGGTGAGCACAAAGGGGGTGAGTACAAAGGGGTGAGTACAAAGGGGGTGAGTACAAAGGGGGTGAGTACAAAGGGGTGAGCACAAAGGGGGTGAGCACAAAGGGGGTGAGTACAAAGGGGTGAGCACAAAGGGGGTGAGTACAAAGGGGTGAGTACAAAGGGGGTGAGTACAAAGGGGGTGAGTACAAAGGGGTGAGTACAAAGGGGGTGAGTACAAAGGGGTGAGCACAAAGGGGTGAGTGCAAAGGGGTGAGTACAAAGGGGGTGAGTACAAAGGGGTGAGTACAAAGGGGGTGAGTACAAAGGGGTGAGTACAAAGGGGGTGAGTACAAAGGGGGTGAGTATAAAGGGGTGAGTACAAAGGGGGTGAGTACAAAGGGGGTGAGCACAAAGGGGTGAGTACAAAGGGGGTGAGTACAAAGGGGGTGAGTATAAAGGGGGTGAGTATAAAGGGGGTGAGTATAAAGGGGTGAGTACAAAGGGGGTGAGTATAAAGGGGTGAATACAAAGGGGGTGAGCACAAAGGGGGTGAGTATAAAGGGGTGAGTACAAAGGGGGTGAGCACAAAGGGGGTGAGCACAAAGGGGTGAGTACAAAGGGGGTGAGTACAAAGGGGGTGAGTATAAAGGGGGTGAGTATAAAGGGGGTGAGTATAAAGGGGTGAGTACAAAGGGGGTGAGCACAAAGGGGGTGAGTATAAAGGGGTGAGTACAAAGGGGGTGAGTATAAAGGGGTGAGTACAAAGGGGTGAGTACAAAGGGGGTGAGTATAAAGGGGTGAGTACAAAGGGGGTGAGCACAAAGGGGGTGAGTATAAAGGGGTGAGTACAAAGGGGGTGAGCACAAAGGGGGTGAGTATAAAGGGGTGAGTACAAAGGGGGTGAGTACAAAGGGGGTGAGTATAAAGGGGGTGAGTATAAAGGGGGTGAGTACAAAGGGGGTGAGCACAAAGGGGGTGAGTACAAAGGGGGTGAGTACAAAGGGGTGAGTATAAAGGGGGTGAGTACAAAGGGGTGAGTACAAAGGGGGTGAGTATAAAGGGGTGAGTACAAAGGGGTGAGTACAAAGGGGGTGAGTACAAAGGGGGTGAGTATAAAGGGGGTGAGTACAAAGGGGGTGAGTACAAAGGGGGTGAGTACAAAGGGGTGAGTACAAAGGGGGTGAGTATAAAGGGGTGAGCACAAAGGGGGTGAGCACAAAGGGGGTGAGTACAAAGGGGTGAGTATAAAGGGGTGAGTACAAAGGGGTGAGTACAAAGGGGGTGAGTACAAAGGGGTGAGCACAAAGGGGGTGAGCACAAAGGGGTGAGCACAAAGGGGGTGAGTATAAAGGGGTGAGTATAAAGAGGGTGAGCACAAAGGGGGTGAGCACAAAGGGGGTGAGTATAAAGGGGGTGAGCACAAAGGGGGTGAGCACAAAGGGGGTGAGTATAAAGAGGGTGAGCATAAAGGGGGTGAGCACAAAGGGGTGAGTACAGAGGGGGTGAGTATAAAGGGGGTGAGCACAAAGGGGTGAGTACAAAGGGGTGAGTATAAAGGGGTGAGTACAAAGGGGGTGAGTACAAAGGGGGTGAGTACAAAGGGGGTGAGTACAAAGGGGTGAGTACAAAGGGGGTGAGTACAAAGGGGTGAGTACAAAGGGGTGAGCACAAAGGGGGTGAGTACAAAGGGGTGAGCACAAAGGGGGTGAGTACAAAGGGGTGAGTACAAAGGGGGTGAGTACAAAGGGGGTGAGTACAAAGGGGTGAGCACAAAGGGGGTGAGCACAAAGGGGGTGAGTACAAAGGGGTGAGCACAAAGGGGGTGAGTACAAAGGGGTGAGTACAAAGGGGGTGAGTACAAAGGGGGTGAGTACAAAGGGGTGAGTACAAAGGGGGTGAGTACAAAGGGGTGAGCACAAAGGGGTGAGTGCAAAGGGGTGAGTACAAAGGGGTGAGTACAAAGGGGGTGAGTACAAAGGGGTGAGTACAAAGGGGGTGAGTACAAAGGGTGTGAGTATAAAGGGGTGAGTACAAAGGGGGTGAGTACAAAGGGGGTGAGCACAAAGGGGTGAGTACAAAGGGGGTGAGTACAAAGGGGGTGAGTATAAAGGGGGTGAGTATAAAGGGGGTGAGTATAAAGGGGTGAGTACAAAGGGGGTGAGTATAAAGGGGTGAGTACAAAGGGGGTGAGCACAAAGGGGGTGAGTATAAAGGGGTGAGTACAAAGGGGGTGAGCACAAAGGGGGTGAGCACAAAGGGGTGAGTACAAAGGGGGTGAGTACAAAGGGGGTGAGTATAAAGGGGGTGAGTATAAAGGGGGTGAGTATAAAGGGGGTGAGTACAAAGGGGGTGAGCACAAAGGGGGTGAGTATAAAGGGGTGAGTACAAAGGGGGTGAGTATAAAGGGGTGAGTACAAAGGGGTGAGTACAAAGGGGGTGAGTATAAAGGGGTGAGTACAAAGGGGGTGAGCACAAAGGGGGTGAGTATAAAGGGGTGAGTACAAAGGGGGTGAGCACAAAGGGGGTGAGTATAAAGGGGTGAGTACAAAGGGGGTGAGTACAAAGGGGGTGAGTATAAAGGGGGTGAGTATAAAGGGGGTGAGTACAAAGGGGGTGAGCACAAAGGGGTGAGTACAAAGGGGGTGAGTACAAAGGGGTGAGTATAAAGGGGGTGAGTACAAAGGGGTGAGTACAAAGGGGGTGAGTATAAAGGGGTGAGTACAAAGGGGTGAGTACAAAGGGGGTGAGTACAAAGGGGGTGAGTATAAAGGGGGTGAGTACAAAGGGGGTGAGCACAAAGGGGGTGAGTACAAAGGGGGTGAGTACAAAGGGGTGAGTATAAAGGGGGTGAGTACAAAGGGGTGAGTACAAAGGGGGTGAGTATAAAGGGGTGAGTACAAAGGGGTGAGTATAAAGGGGTGAGTACAAAGGGGTGAGTACAAAGGGGGTGAGTATAAAGGGGGTGAGTACAAAGGGGTGAGTATAAAGGGGTGAGTACAAAGGGGGTGAGTACAAAGGGGTGAGTACAAAGGGGGTGAGCACAAAGGGGGTGAGTACAAAGGGGTGAGTATAAAGGGGGTGAGCACAAAGGGGGTGAGTACAAAGGGGTGAGTACAAAGGGGGTGAGCACAAAGGGGGTGAGTACAAAGGGGTGAGTATAAAGGGGGTGAGTATAAAGGGGTGAGTACAAAGGGGTGAGTACAAAGGGGTGAGTACAAAGGGGTGAGTATAAAGGGGTGAGTACAAAGGGGGTGAGTACAAAGGGGGTGAGTATAAAGGGGGTGAGCACAAAGGGGGTGAGTACAAAGGGGGTGAGTATAAAGGGGGTGAGCACAAAGGGGGTGAGTACAAAGGGGGTGAGTACAAAGGGGTGAGTACAAAGGGGTGAGTACAAAGGGGGTGAGTACAAAGGGGGTGAGTACAAAGGGGGTGAGTATAAAGGGGTGAGTACAAAGGGGGTGAGCACAAAGGGGGTGAGTACAAAGGGGTGAGTATAAAGGGGTGAGCACAAAGGGGGTGAGTATAAAGGGGTGAGTACAAAGGGGATGAGTACAAAGGGGGTGAGTATAAAGGGGGTGAGTATAAAGGGGTGAGTACAAAGGGGTGAGTATAAAGGGGTGAGTATAAAGGGGTGAGTACAAAGGGGGTGAGTACAAAGGGGTGAGTATAAAGGGGGTGAGCACAAAGGGGGTGAGTACAAAGGGGGTGAGTATAAAGGGGGTGAGCACAAAGGGGGTGAGTACAAAGGGGGTGAGAACAAAGGGGTGAGTACAAAGGGGGTGAGCACAAAGGGGGTGAGTATAAAGGGGTGAGTACAAAGGGGTGAGTACAAAGGGGTGAGCACAGAGGGGGTGAGTATAAAGGGGTGAGCACAAAGGGGGTGAGTATAAAGGGGTGAGTACAAAGGGGTGAGTACAAAGGGGGTGAGCACAAAGGGGGTGAGTATAAAGGGGGTGAGTATAAAGGGGGTGAGTACAAAGGGGGTGAGTATAAAGGGGTGAGTATAAAGGGGTGAGTACAAAGGGGGTGAGTACAAAGGGGGTGAGTACAAAGGGGTGAGTATAAAGGGGGTGAGTACAAAGGGGGTGAGTACAAAGGGGTGAGCACAAAGGGGGTGAGTATAAAGGGGGTGAGTACAAAGGGGGTGAGTACAAAGGGGGTGAGTACAAAGGGGTGAGCACAAACGGGTGAGTATAAAGGGGGTGAGTACAAAGGGGGTGAGTACAAAGGGGGTGAGCACAAAGGGGGTGAGTACAAAGGGGGTGAGTATAAAGGGGTGAGTACAAAGGGGTGAGTATAAAGGGGTGAGTACAAAGGGGGTGAGTATAAAGGGGTGAGTATAAAGGGGTGAGTACAAAGGGGTGAGTATAAAGGGGGTGAGTATAAAGGGGTGAGTACAAAGGGGTGAGTATAAAGGGGTGAGTACAAAGGGGGTGAGTATAAAGGGGTGAGTATAAAGGGGTGAGTACAAAGGGGTGAGTATAAAGGGGTGAGTATAAAGGGGTGAGTACAAAGGGGTGAGCACAAAGGGGTGAGTACAAAGGGGGTGAGTATAAAGGGGTGAGTACAAAGGGGTGAGTACAAAGGGGGTGAGTACAAAGGGGTGAGTACAAAGGGGGTGAGTATAAAGGGGTGAGTACAAAGGGGGTGAGTATAAAGGGGTGAGTATAAAGGGGTGAGTACAAAGGGGTGAGTATAAAGGGGTGAGTATAAAGGGGTGAGTACAAAGGGGTGAGTACAAAGGGGGTGAGTACAAAGGGGGTGACTACAAAGGGGTGAGTATAAAGGGGTGAGTACAAAGGGGGTGAGTATAAAGGGGTGATCACAAAGGGGTGAGTACAAAGGGGGTGAGTACAAAGGGGTGAGTATAAAGGGGTGAGTACAAAGGGGTGAGTACAAAGGGGGTGAGTACAAAGGGGGTGAGTATAAAGGGGTGAGTACAAAGGGGTGAGTACAAAGGGGGTGAGTACAAAGGGGTGAGTACAAAGGGGGTGAGTATAAAGGGGTGAGTACAAAGGGGTGAGTACAAAGGGGGGTGAGTATAAAGGGGTGAGTACAAAGGGGTGAGTACAAAGGGGGTGAGTA